>NC_056730.1:392202005-392317005 GCF_019279795.1 Protopterus annectens | reverse complement strand
AAGTAAAGTTTACTGTTTTCTCATGCTAAGTCTGTTTTCAGTGTGAGAGTTTTTGTTTTCATTAAAAAATGTCTGTCTGTTTTTTTTTTCCTGTAAAATTTGAAATAAAAGTTTTAAATGAAAGCCATATCTCTGTGGTAATTGTAAATGTTAAAAAGAAAATAGTATGCACACTGAGAGGTTTGAATTTTTGAAGGTTTGAACAGTGTTTATATATGGTAACTGGGGAGACACAGCCAAGTATTGAGATATTGGTATGGCTGATGAGGAGTTGATTTATTACCCTGGATAGGACCCCATTTCTGCATAATCTGGCTGTTACTCTGGAGTTGTTGCTGCAACAATACAACATTCTTAACCATTCAAGTAAGTCATACCTGTACTGAATGATGGAGGAGAGGGATAGCTATTCTTGATGGAGAAAATATATGGAGGTCAAAAATGAGATACAGGCATCCCGCACACATGTAAGCCCCCCCCCCAAAAAAAAACAGAGTGGGTTGTATGCAGTAATATGTCTGATTTTTGTATGATTTGTGGTTTGTTGAACAAAAGCTGCTGCAGCATTTATATGATCTTTGTTTATTAATTGCACTAAGGAATAAATTAATTTATTAATAGGCCTGGATTGTGTATTAGTTTAAACATGTTGTATTCTAGTAGTCCAAATATGTTGCATTTCAGTAATATGCTTTGCAGTACCTTCTTTACAGCCTCCAGCAACTGCAAAGGGGTTGAAATTTGTCAGGTCATTTGGTCTGCATTATTTGGAGTGATGATCAGAACAATCTGAACTTCAGCATCAGTTATGTAGTCATGTTTGTATGGTACTGTGATACTGTCTACTCTACAAGGTCAGATTACAAAGGATTTCTAGAGTTAATTAAAAACTGTTATTCCAACACTTTGCACAGAGGACTTAGGTTCTGACTTGTTAATAAGCTGTTTCCTGTGATAAGGGTGAAAGGTTTGAATCTTTCCACCTTCATTTACCCACTATGTGACATTCAGCAAGTCACTTAACTAGACAGTGCTTTGGAGCAATTGGGAATTTAGGCTAGGCTCCTTAAAGGGACTACTTGCCTAGTAACTTTGAACCTATTGTCATTATTTGCCAGCTATTCCCTATTGTACATCTGTTCTAGTTAAGGAAATGTGATGGCAATATCACCAGCATACCAATTTTTTAATGCAACATGGATAATTTATTCTTTAAGGTTAGCAGGTACGACATTTGCAGATGAAGTACTGAAAATACAAAGTTAGACAGCTGCAACCTCTGCATTAGTAATTCTCTTTAATGTAGAATTATTCAGATGACTTTTACTTCTGCAATGACTGTGCATATTGACTTAGCATATGTTAAAAGATGGTTAATATTTCTTATGCTGTCATAAATAATCTATTTAAACTGTGCTACACACGGTTTGGTCTTAAGTTATGCAGTGATATTTATACAATTTCATATTGTTTATTCAAAGCTACAAATAAAGTATGTGTAATTTTTTATTTCATAACAATAATGAGTGTACACAGTCAGCAAAGTGGCTGTAACTCTGGTATGTGTGGGGGACCTCTGTGGATGAATGAACCGTATGCTTTTATTTAGTCATTTTTAAACAATCTTTTATCTGGATTTGCAGGACTAGTGTGCATATGTGTGTGTGTGTGTGAATTAAGTTTGAATACTTTTGCTAGTGTGTGTAATAAATTTGAAATATGTGATTTTAGCTATTATTTTTTTACAGACATCTGAGAAGGATGCAGTCAACGTAGCTGTAGTTGCTGGCTTTAGGGGACGTCTGTGGATAAAAATGGCTGACCGTATTGAGTCATCTATATTTGTGGCCATTGTTATCACAGTCAGACGTGATGCGTGCACAGTCAAGAAAGTGGTCATATTTCTTGAGTATGAATATGGGCAGATTATAATTGCAGCAGTTTGTGTGACCTTTTACTGTTGAACTTTTCTGAAATGGGTACTTTTGTCATGATTGGTTCATATATTTTATTTTACTGCTTACTGGAAAAAAATGTATAAATGCTTTTAAAACAAATGTTGCTGTATTAAACAGGAAGTATAATTTAAAACAATGTGGAAGATGAGTCAAAGAACATGTGTTTATGTGTGGTCCTGAAAAATGTGTGCAGGAGGCCCATTGTTTGAAAACAAGTTGCACTTAATTCACAACTGGGCAGATACATTTACATTTAATGTAAATTGCAGAGGAAGAATTTATTGTTGATCGCACTAAGTCTGTTTTCAATGTGAAATTGTTTTACTTAGCAAATGGCCATCAGTGTTTGCGCTAGAAAATTTGAAATAAAAGTTTTGAATTAAATCCATCTCTGTAATCATTGTAAAAGTAAAAAAGAAAATAGCATACACACTGACCAGTTTCAACAATGTTTATGATAACTGAGGACAGACAGTCATTTAATAGACAACTGAAATGGCTGTGGGGCTGGTCAATTACCTCTCTTAGGCCCTCATAGGACCCATTTGCCCATGTTCTGGCTCTTTGTGTGTATATGCATATGTGTGCGTGTGTAAATATTAACTAGATTGTTTAATGAAATTTTGGAAAGTCAGAGGATTCCTGAGGAGTGGAAAAAAAGTGTTTTGGTACCTATCTTTAAGAATAAGGGTGATGTGCAGAGCTGCAGTAACTACAGAGGGATAAAATTGATCAGTCACAGCTTGAAGTTATGGGAGAGAGTAGTAGAAGCTAGGTTAAGAAGAGAGGTGATGATTAGTGATCAGCAGTATGGTTTCATGCCAGGAAAGAGCACTACAGATGCGATGTTTGCTCTGAGAGTGTTATTGAAGAAATGCAGAGAAGGTCAGAAGGAGTTGCATTGTGTCTTTGTAGACTTGGAGAAAGCATATGACAGGGTGCCTAGAGAAGAGTTGTGGTATTGTATGAGGAATTCGGGAGTGGCAGAGAAGTATGTAAGAGTGGTACAGGATATGTACGAGGGTAGTGTGACAGTGGTGAGGACTGCAGTGGGAGTGACAGATCCGTTTAAGCTGGAGGTGGGATTACATCAAGGATCAGCTCTGAGTCCTTTCTTATTTGCAGTGGTGATGGACAGGTTGACAGATGAGATCAGACAGGAGGCCCCGTGGACTATGATGTTTGCAGATGACATTGTGATCTGTAGTGAGAGTAGGAATCAGGTTGAGGAGACTCTGGAGAGGTGGAGATATGGTCTAGAGAGTAGAGGAATGAAGGTAAGCAGGGCTAAGACAGAATATATGTCTGTAAATGAGAGGGAGGGTAGAGGAATGGTGAGGATGCAGGGTGTAGAGTAGGTAAAGGTGGACGAGTTTAAGTACTTGGGATCAACAGTTCAGAGTAATGGTGAATGTGGAAGAGAGGTAAAGAAGAGAGTACAGGCAGGGTGGAATGGGTGGAGAAGAGTGTCAGGAGTGATTTGTGACAGATGGGTACCAGTAAGAGTGAAAGGGAAGGTCTACAAGACAGTAGTGAGAACAGCTATGTTATATGGGTTGGAGACAGTGGCACTGACAAAAAGGCAGGAGTCAGAGCTGGATGTGGCAGAGTTAAAGATGTTAAGATTTGTACTCGGTGTGACTAGGATGGATAGGATTAGGAATCAGTATATTAGAGGGTCAGCTCATGTTGGACAGTTTGGAGACAAAGCAAGAGAGACGAGATTGCGTTGGTTTGGACATGTGCTGAGGAGGGATGATGGGTATATTGGGAAAAAGATGCTAAGGATGGAGCTGCCAGGTAAGAGGAAAAGAGCAAGGCCTAAGATAAGGTTTATGGACGTGATGAGAGAGGACATGCAGGTGGTTGGTGTGACAGAGCAAGATGCAGAGGCTAGGAAGAAATGGAAAGAGATGATCCGCTGTGGTGACCCCTAACGGGAAAAGCCGAAAGATGATGATGATGATATATATATGTATATATAAATATACAGAAATGTGTGTACTTGTTTATTTTATGCAAGTGGGTGTGTGTTTTAAAAAATGTGTGTGTGTGTGTGTGTGTGTGTGTGTGTGTGTGTGTATATATATATATATATATATATATCGAGAGAGAGAGAGAGAAAGTTGGGGGGGAGTGAGAGGACATAAAAAATATATTGTACATTTATACACAGACACACATTCACAGATAAATTCTGCTCAGTGCTTTAACTTTAGTAGCTCTTTTCAGCAGTAAACACAGTCTGGCAATTAGCACAGTTGAATAAAGCTATTAGCTTTTAACAAGCTGCTTCCTATAGCCCAGGACTTGATACACTCAGCCTCCTTCTGCCCACTGTGTTACTGTGAGTAAATGACTTAACCAGACAGTGCACTGGAGCAATTTGGAAATTGGGGTAGGCTTTTCAAAGGTCACCTGGACCACATACCTGGTAACTGCCTTTGTATCATTATCATGTGCATTTACTCATCAAGCCTGCATAGATGCTGTATGAGTAGTGCACACCTACAAAATTGTATTCAACCAAGTATGTTTTGCAGGATTGATTTTTATTGTGCTTAACTGGGCTACATCTTTTCTACTTCAAAGTCTTGATAAAGGGTGCTTTGTAAATATTTTTTTTTATTTTCATGGATTTTTTTAAGTAGGTACATGCTAAGTTATTTTTGTTCCAGCTTGTGCGTGTAAAATATATTGGTTCAGTAATGACAGTGGCTTTTGTACAAATGAGGCAAAGCATTGGAAGGGGTTTGCACAGTATACCAGGGGGAGTTTAGTAATTTTATGTCTACACAGTAATACAAATGTACAGATAATTGCTTGGCAGTTGTTTTGCATAGTGGCATCAGCACAATAAACACAGATTATCACTGTGGTTGTTAATGTATGCTGTAGAAGCTGTCATTGATTTTAGCCTTCAGATTCTGTCAATGGATGTGATACTGCTCAGTGATGTGTTTTAAAATTTTTTCCTGCTTTGTAATTGCAAAATTTTAACCTCACAAATCAATAAAAGGTCTGAATGCTGATGAATGTTTTAAAATTTAATGCAAGTAATATTCCTCAGTGAAAGTACTTAATATTTGTAGGAGTGGAGAGGTTGCAGTGGCAGTTTACGGTCTTCGGTCAAACTGTCTTCGATCATATAAGATGGACTGTTTATGATCAGACATGACTGGGTGTTTTAGGATGCTGCTCTGGCAGTTAAAAGCTGCAATGCGCAAACTAGAGGAAGTATAAATCTTCCCAAACATGTCCAAGATGTGACAGCTCTCATTTTTGGGAAGAAGACTGTTAAGTGGTGGTAGTATGGACCCCCTGCAAGCATTCAGCAGAACAGTCACAGGGTCTACAGCAGGGTTTTGTTTTTAAACACCTTTATTGAATTATTACAAACCATATTAACATATCCCCAGTTACAAACATTATACATCACATATGTATTGTTTTGTATAATTACCATCACTCCAACATTACACAAATTGCTCAATTCCTCCTGCCTTCTCTTAAATCTCACTTCTCTTCCAAAATATTATTCTGCATGTACTGTTCCCACAATTTTTTTTCTGTATAATTTACTTCTACCCTTTTCTAAAGATCCCATTTCGTTATTTTGTCTCTGTTGTAATATTCAGTGCTTCAAATGCAGTTGGCTTAGATTTTGATTTCTATTTTCTAGTAATTGTTTTTTTTGGGGTAGCCAGCAGAATTAAACTTAACAAGGCCGTACAATGTCTAGGCAATTCAGATCCTGTATCCTAGCTCAAAAAACAATTTCCTTAATTACACCAAATATTTCTGAAAGTCTGCCAACTCATTACACTCCCAAAACATATATTCCCAGTTACCTATCTCTGCCCCAAGACACTCTTAATATTTGCCATCTACCTGAGGAAAAATTATTTGGATTATGCTTCGGGTATAAAAGTCAAAGTAAACTTTACTGTCATTCAAATCTACACCACAGTGTAGCTGAATGAAATTGCATTGCTTCATTCCCAGTGCAAGGACATACATACAGAGAAATATTTTAGTAAAAACATAACATATAAATAGAAATAGAACAACATACAGATATTGCACAGTGTATATTGCACTCTCTTCAATTTCTCGTATAAGGGTACAGGTGAAGAACAGACAGAATTACACATTCAAATATGGATATTGACTATCTGTATTGCACTGGTATAAACTGTGTAAAATTAGTAGACCTTGATGACCCTGTAAAGTGTACTGTTCCTGATCAGACAGACTTATACATGCCTAAGTGATTGTGGGAGATGAAGGAGCTGACTTCCTTCTGGTTTGCCATTTGACAGAGTTCAACAGTCTAATGGATAAGGGTAAATAACTGTTGTTCAGCCTGGAAGTCTTGCAGCACATGCTTCTGTATCTTCTACTGAAGGATAGGTGGAAGAACATGCCATTTGCAGGATGGGTAAGATCATTGGTTATCTTACTGGCTCTTCCTATGCAGCAAGTCTCTTGCAAGTCTTCCAAGGCTGTAAGTAAATAACCAATAATTTTCTCTGCTGCCCTTACAACTCACCTGAGAGCCCTACAGTTGGAGGCATTACATTTCCCATACCAGACTATGATGTTGGTGGTTAGGACGCTCTTGATGATGCCTCTATAGAATGCTTGGAGGATGGACTGTGGCAAATTTCCTTTTCTCAGTTTCCTTAAGAACTTCAACCATTGCTGTGCTTTTTTGGTAGTCTAATTGGTGTGCTCTGACCAGGACAAGTCTTCTGAAATGTGTATTCCCAGAAATGTTGTGGTCTTGACCCTCTCTCCACTAACACCCCTTTTATCTCTAGAGGTTTATGTGCTTCCTGACACCTTCTGAAGTCCACAATCAGTTCTTTGGTTTTGCTGGCATTCAATGCTAAGTTGTTGCTATCACACCAGCCTATCAGATGCTCCACCTTGCTTCTGTAGGCGGTTTCCTCTCTGTTCCTGAGTAGACCTATGATTATGGTGTCATCTGTGAATTTGATGATTTTATTGGACTCCTGTCTGGCAATGCAGTCGTGTGTCAGCAAGGTGAATAATAAAGGACTCAAGATACATCCCTGTGGTACCCCCATGTTCAGAATTAAGCTTCCAGAACTGTTGTCACCCACACAAAGCTTTTGAGGCCTGTCTGTGAGGAAACTATGGAACCAATTGCATAATGAGATGTTGATGCCTAGTTGTACTAGTGTCTTTACTAGTTTCTGAGGGATGACAGTGTTGAAGGCAGAACTGAAGTCAATAAATGGCATTCTGGCATAGCAGTTCTTACCATCCAAGTGGGTCAAGGATTCATAAAGTGCTAGAGAGATGGCATCAGCTGTGCAGCAGTTCGGCCTATATGTAAACTGCAGTGTGTCCAAAGTTGCTGGTATGCTTGAGGTTATACGGTTTTTAATCAGCCTTTCAAAACACTTCACCACTGTCAAAGTCAGAGCAACTGGTCGGTAGTCATTTAAACTTGCTGGCTGTAGTTTCTAGGGTAACAGAATGATGGTCATCAAAGCACCTCGGTACACTGGCTAGTTGCAGTGAAGTGTTGAAAATGTCCATGAGTACAGATGCCAGTTCTGACGCACACTCTTTCAGTACCCTTCCCATGATGTTATCAGGGCCAACTTCTTTTCTTGGGTTGACATGTCTCAAGGTTCTTAGGATATCTGTTGTGTTTAGGTGCAGCACTACTTCATCTTTACTGACAGGGAGTTTGTTTGCCACCGTTTTGTTATCCTTGTCAAACCTGCTGAAACAGTTGTTCAGCTCATTCAAGAGTACAGTGCTGTCATCACAAGAAGATGATGAGCCTCATCTGCCTCTAACATTGACGTACTTAAGTCTTCCATAAATATGTTCATTTGTGCTCTTTCTTGATTTGTAGCAGAGTTCTTGTTGAGGTAACTGAATTTATCCTCTGACCTGTAAAATTTATCAGTGTCACAAGCATACTTTGTAAGATAATGGTAACAACTAACATGAAATGTAATGAAAACTCCTTCTCCATCACATAACATACTATAGATACAGCCTGTTTGCCTAACCTTGTAAACGTTTTCATAAATGTGACTGTCACCCTGGATAAAGGTTTATCTACCCATGCTTATATGTAGCTAGATAAAGCACCTGACACTACATCTCTGATGGATTCATACATAAATTCAGGGATCTATAGGTGACTGAAAACATAGTAACTTGAGACTATGTCTGGCTATGTGGCTCTACACAATAGGTAAGAACTGGAGGATTCCCATTCTTACTATCCTTTGTCACCAGTGGAGTCTCTCAAGGCTTGATCCTGAGGCACTAATTTTTTCCAGTTTTTTCTTAGACATAAAAATTGACTCTAGTATCTGGCTCAACAATTATGCTAAGATGGGTCTATATTAGAACATCGAAGTTTCAGAACTTCGACTGTTCTAATATCAACCTCTATTCAGCGAAAGCTGAAAATAGCGAAGTGACAGAAAACCAAATTCTTTCCTAGGGAAATAATTTGGTTGTCCATTCCTGTCGCTTCGCTATTTTCAGCACTGTGGTGGAAAGTTACGGGTTGGGTTCAGGTTAGTGTGCGATTGTGTGGAAGTGAGGGTTAGGGCAGATTAGGTGAGGTAAGGTTAAGGTGCGGGTGAGGTAAGTGTGTGAATGTGTGGACGTGAGGGTTAGGGCGGGATAGATGAGTTAGGGATAGGATGCGGGTGAGGTGTGTGCGCGATAGTGACGGACCTTAGGGTTAGGGTTTGGGTTAAGGTAAGTGGGTAGATAGTGGTGTATGTATGGTTTAGTGTAGGGTTAGATGTAAGATTTTAGGTGTATGTGTGCGGATTGCTGTTTGTTTGGTGTGTTTGTGTTGTGTGTATGTGTTTTGGAACAGCAAATTTTTTCCCTAGGAAAAAATTTGCTGTTCTGTATGTTTGATGTTTTTAGCTGAATAGGGGTCGATATTAGAACATTAGAAGTTCTGAAACTTCGATGTTCTAATATAGACCCTGCCAAGATTACACACGTGGAACTATCATTCTTAAACCTGCTAACATTAAATCCTTTCAAATAGCAGCTGCACTTTACAGTATACATGATTGGTTCACTAGCAATCATATTACTTTCAATTAAAAAAATGTATCATTCTAGCATTTGGCAAAAGAAAGAAAAAAGAGAGCAGGATTATACACTATTGATGGGCAACATCTAAAAGTTAAAAAAAATAGTAAATACTTTGGAGACCTTGTAGATGTCCATAAAGCATATGGAGTTGCCCACTTGCTCCACCCACCATGGGGTCAAGAGCTGTGTCAGGGAGCTAATTGTCACCCTACATATAACTCTTGTCACACCAGTTGTAGATGAATGCATCCTGTTCTGTAACTTATTCACACACCATCTAGTGAAACTGGAGAAGCTATGAAGATTCCTTAAAAGACAACAAAAGGGTGTCAAAGAATCTCTAACATCCAAAGACTACAGCAACTCATTCTCTTCTATATGTTATTACCTTCTCAGAAGAAAGCTAATTCTGAAAGCATTAAAGGACTCCTCACTATCTGAAACCTTTAGCTTACAATACCTTCCTGCCAGATGGCCTGAACACAAGTGGAGAATAGGGTCTCAACAAAAATGACCATCAACCTTGTGGAAAAAATGTGACAACTTCATATTTGAAAGAATTCTGCTCCTATGGAATAAACTCCACCTGTAAATTGAACTCACCTCAATGAGGCTACACCTTCAGGAAGGACCTGTATGACTCCATGGGCACCTTTAAGCTGCTCGGTGGCCAAGTGATGTCAAACTTGTTCACCAAGCCTATTAATCTGGGATCACAACTGTGGTATGATTCATAAAGCATGGGAAGAGTCTAAAGACATGTATACCCTGGGTTCAGCTGTGGGCTAGAGGAACATACAGACAACAGTGGCAAGAACTGCTGTGTTCCTTGACAGAATGTTCAGTTATAATGCAGCCACATTTCAAACATTCTTTGCTTACTTATTTCTGAGGGAAAATGAAAAAAATGCAGCAGAACACCACTAAAATGAACTGTTTAATTACTCAACATAAAACAATAAAAGTACAGATGAAAAATCCACACAGAGACGAGCACTTTTGGGCTCCTGTCCTTCATCAGATAATTTGTGTATTTGGTGTTTTTAAATTTAAACCTAATGTAAGCCAATCACAATTCAATATTGCACCCGCCGATTCTTAAGGGCGGGTTTCATTGGTATGACCTCATTTAGCCCTGGATATCTATGGGCTGAAAGCTCTGTTATCCATTTAGTTATTTCAACCTCAGTGATAGTCTTTATATCCCCCCCCCCCCAGTGTTCAATTTAATGTTCCATATTGCCCTAAAAATAAAAAAATGCCCTTCATTGCTGGAAAAGTGTCTGTATAAGCATTATGCTCATTCTTTGTTCTTATAGCCGATAAGTGTTGTAAGATTCTAACCTTGAACATAAAATTTGTTTTACCTACATAATAGCATGAACACCCTTGACAGTTAGCTAAATAAACTATGATTTTAGTCCTACAATTAGCTTTAGCACCAAAATGATAAATCTTACCTGTAATCGGATGTGTAAACTCTGTTCCCTTATTAATATAACTACAAGCTTTGCATGAGCCACAAGATGTTGTCCCTTCTCTGTATATTAACTGCCGTTGATGCTCACTCCCTTCATGACTTAAAATATCCTTTAAATTCCTACTTCTTCTGAACCCAAAATTTGGTTGTTCACCCACTATTCCTCTCATCTTGTCTGTCAACATAACAACATAATCCCCCAATTGTGCCTTATAATGTCACATATTCCATGTATATTGTTGCTATATGTGAACATTGATCTAACCTTGTTCTCTCTAACCGTAGTTCGTTTAGGCAGATTGTTGTTACTGATTATTTTCATCCACGGACACATTGTATCTTTTCTATAATCAGACTTAGATTTTGTTACATTCTCTATCTCATCTCTGTTATACCCCCTGTTCAGGAAAAATGTTTCTAGGTTGCGTACCTCAATCTCAAAGTCAGCATCTTCTATACAAATTCTAGATACCCTCCTCATTTGACCCATAATAATATTTCTAAATGTAAACCTCGGGTGCATGCTGTCATATGTCAGTATGCTGTTCTTCCAGCAGTCCTTCCTATACAGAGTGTTTTTAAGCCTTCTATATCCTGTATTATCCTAATATCTTGGAAGTCTATCATAGTTCTAGAATAATTTACTGAAAACTTAAGAAATGTAGTGGTCGATTCCAAATAGAGTACAAACTCTTCCAACTCTCTCTCATCCCCCTTCCACAACATAAAAATGTCATCCACAAAGCGCCTGTATAGACCTACTCTACTTCTCCATACATTCTGTGACCCCAAGATGAAACGTCATTCCCAAAAGGATAGGACTAAGTTCGCATAGGTATTGGCACAGGGGGTGCCCATGGCTACCCCCTGTACCTGCCTATACGTGTTCTTCACACAAAGAAACACATTGTATTCTAATACTAAAGCCAACAAGTTAGTCAGCAATTCCAGCTCCTTTCCTTGCATCAAGTGCAAATCCCTCAATAAATTGGAAATAGCTTGTAACCATAATCATTGCTTATAACTGTGAATACGTTTTTAACATGTAATGTTACCATGATGCATCTTACATTGTCATCCTCATCAATGTGTTTTCTTAAGGGAGGCCAGAAAATGTCCTGTATCCCTAAGAATCTTTTCCATTGTTGTAATGTGGGGTGTCAGTGTATACTCCAACCATATTGAGATATTTTCAGTAACCCATCCCCTTCTTGATACTATGGGTCTAAGGGGAGGGTTACGTAGGTCCTTGTGTATTTTAGGCAAGGCTTAGAATATATGGATAATCGGTCTCTGTGTGGATTTTTCATCTGTACTTTTATTGTTTCATATTGAGTAATTAAACAGTTCATTTTAGTGGTGGTCTGCTGCAGTTTTTTTCATTTTCACTGTGGATTATTGGTGCTGAGCAGCTAGACCTTGAGTGAGATCTTCATACTATTTTGTTCTTACTTATTTCTGAAGAAGACAGCTATGGTGGTAGTTGTTTTAGTACACTGACTCTTAACTTGTCATTGTTTGTTTTATCACACTGACCATAATAAGAAACAGTAGAGCTAGTCAGTCTTAGATGGCATTTTTTGAGACTGCCCTGCTTTCCTGTTATAAAAGAAATAAAGAAAAGTTCTGTTTGTGGTCCTTGGTTCTTTCAGTACAGTAACACTGCTGTCTGTGAACATCTGACAGGCACAGGAGCCCTGCCTCCTTGTTTTGAAGTTTAGGGCAGAACACTGGTAACTGAGGTTCAATGACATTTATGAAATGACAATGGGCAAAGGACAAGTTTGTCCTAAGTGTTACTCTGTCCCCAAGACATGGTGTAGAGTTCTTTCCATTGTAAGTGAATTACCACCAAAAGGTTTCTAAAATGCCAGCTTTGTTCTCAGATCACTCTCACAGTCTGTGGTGCTTTGGCTTTTGATAACATTTTTTGCTATTAAACTGATTTTCAGGCAGTTCCTATGTGAGAGCTAAAAAATCTTACTGATTTTGTAACTCTCTGCCATTTTGTTAGACTTTGTAATAATGTCCAAGATTTACCTCTAAATTTACTGAACCTCAAGAGAGTCTACCCCATGTTGTGGTTGCAGTGTGTGTAAAGTGATAAAGGAATGTGTTGAGACAATCAATGGATAGAAGTTTACAGCAACTTGATTTTATTCTTGTTAGATTCAATCAAGTCACTTTTGCCCTAACTTATCTTGTGGTGTATTTTAATAAAATTGAATGCTATAATGCTTCATTTCTCAAGGGATATGAGTAGCCAGAAAGGAATTATTAGAAAAACTGTCTGTGCATGTTAGAGGGTCACATGTCTATTAAAGATCAGCTTTAATGAATGACAGTGTTTTTATTTTGAAATGCAGTTTGCTGAAGCCTGGAGGACTGTAAACACATCTTAACTGGAAGTATCTGATTTGATTTGTTGTTTTAGTTCTGGCTGGCTGTTAATGGATGATGTAATGTATATTTCTCCATGAAAACTTTTGCTGAAGCGCCACAGACTCATTTGGAAATGAAGATGGCATTCTTAGAAGCCTTTCTGTGATAATCTATTCACTTTTTACATTTCAGGTGTTGCTTAATTCTTTTCATAATGTGCAAGAAAGAAATTTGATTACAGGTGTGTTCACTGGTTCAAAAGGGGTGGGATTAATGTTAGGTCTGTATTATAAAGTTAAAGTAATATTTCCTGGTAGAATGATCCCTGTAATAGAAGTGCCACGTCTGCAGTGGAGCAGTCAAAGTGTAGGATTAGTCCCCCAGCTTCTAAGCAGCTAATTTCAGACTCTTTAGATTTCATTTTGTCTTGAACCCACATCTGTAGGCCAGGGACTTTTTCTCCTCCCCCTTTTGACTACTGAACCACTGAAGCTCCTTCTGGGATGCTTTGTTGAACCTTTCATTCCACAGGGGTGAAAACTCTATGGCCCAATCCTTCCCATCATGGCGAGGTCTAAGAGCACAAAAGTGAAAAAGTGCTGCCACCATCCTTGCTAGAGATTTGTCGTCTTCTTCTTTTTTTTTTTTTTAAATGCTAAGGCCTTAAGTCCCTTCCAAATGCCAGTTAATGCCCATTTCAGCTCAAAGAGCGGAGCATCCAGAGGACCTCCGCAAGAGGCATCACCCACTTCCATGAGTGACATTCTCATGGGTCCTGCCTCCACCTGGTGACAGATATCTCCATTTTGTGTCTGGTCTCCACCATGGGCTCTGTCCCAAAAATAACACCACAATATGTGTACCCCCCCCCCCCCCGCCCCCACCCCCCCACTGAGCAGGTGCAGTCTCATCATCCCCTGACATCAGACACTAAATGAACCCTGGTCACCTGTGGTCACAGTCTAGGCTTTATCAGTCTATGCCTTCAATCTTTCTTGAGACCCCTTACGTTTAGGTGCATTAGGATCCCCCAGTGGGTTGGCAAAGTGTGAGCAGTTAGGAGGACAACTTATCACTACCAGTCTAAATGCACTAGATGGGATTATCAGGACTGGTTTTGCCATATGGAGGAGACACCTGCTTTTTTTTTTTCTTGTTTTGCTTACTTTAAGAAGGACTTTGGGGTTTAGTGAGAAAGCAAACAGGAGCCATGGTTCTGCTGAACTGAAAACAACACTTATTGCCCATGTATCTAGTAGAAAACTTTATATGCTTGAAACAAAAATATCTCTTGGGTGCCTCATTTTACAATCCATTTTTGAAAGACTTTCAGGTCCAGCTTCCATTCATGAAGGTCGAGATGAACCTGCTCATTTGATTTGTTAAGATGTTTTGAGTCAAATGAGTAACTTGCTTTTTAAATTTAGGTTTTGTTAACCAAGTTAAAGTCTATTGTGATAGTCTGCTGAGCTGGTATGAGTGATGTTTCCCCTTGCTTGTTGATGTATCACATGACATTGTTTGTGACTCCATTCATGACCTCAGACTACCTTGTATATCTGGAGTGCATATATTAATGGCCAATATCTCTTGACATCAACATGTCTGGAACTGTCTTGGCACTGTTGCATCTGTTGTCAGTTTTTGCAATACATGGGAAATTATAAATGACATACCTGAGTTGGCTAACATTTAACATTCCCACAAACTGAATTCCTTTCAAATGCATGTGTGACTGGTATTGCATTCTCCAGTGGCTGAATCTGCCTGTACCATCTGTTCCTAGAGTACTATAGGAATTGCCAGAATGCACTAAGTGGTTAGCAGTCAACAGAAGAGCCACTCTTTTACAAATTTGCAAGCTTTTAAAAACTGGAGCACTGTCTCCCACTCAGGACAAAATTACAAATCAAACAACCAAGCTATACATTGAGGGATAGCCAGAAACAAGCCCTAACCCTCATATCACTTTACAAAACCTGCACAGGTGAAAAAGCCTTCTCTAAGCTAGGCTTTGCAAAGTGGAATCATCTACCAGTAGAAGTAAGACATCAAGATACACTGAAATTGTTCAAAAACAAATTGAAAGAACACCTATTCAGTGATTCCTAATGGTCTTGTATTAAGTGAACCATGGCCAACAACCTTCTGTAGACTTTCATTCTACAAATGTATATTTGGTGAATTGTCAGTCTTAATTGTATATAGTGTACATAAACCCATATTTGTGTCTATCCATTCATCCACCCATGCACAACCCCTTTTTTTTTCATTTTTTCACTTGGAATTGGGGTGTCACTTCAACAGTAGCAGTCATCTAGAGCCAAGGTTTACACCTCTGAGTGGCTAGCCCTGCCATGGTTGTTCTTCCATGATACACACTTATACCTATGGTCAATTTAGAGTGTCTAATCCACCGACTGCATGTCTTTGAAATGTGGGAGGAAACCAGAGCACCCAAAGGAAACCCACATAAACACCGGGGGCAGATGCAGACTCACCACAGAAGGCACCCCAGCAGAAAATCGAACTGGAGAACATTTTGCTGTGAGGTGACAATGCTATCCACTGAGCCACTGTATAACTGTATATATTGTATTGTGTTTTCATTGGTTTTCCCATGATGTGGTATTGATTATCTGCATCTATATCAGAACACCGAATGTTGAAAATGTTGAGTGTTCTAATATCGAACCATTTTCAGCGAATGCTGAAAATATCGAAGAAACAGAAAACCAAATTTTTTCCTAGGGAAAGAATTTGATTGTCCGTTTCTGTTGCTTCGGTATTTTCAGCGCTGTGGTGGAAAGTTACGGGTCTGGTTCAGGTAAGTGTGCGATTGTGTGGATGTGAGGGTTAGGGTGGGTTAGGTGAGTTAGGGTTAGGGCGCGGGTGAGGTGACTGTGCGATAGTGACGGACCTTAGGGTTAGAGTTTGGGTTAAGGTAAGTGGATAGTTAGTGGTGTATGTATAGTTTAGTGTAGGGCTAGGTGTTTAGGTGTATGTGTGTGGATTGCTGTTTGTTTGGTGTGCTTGTGCTGTGTGTATGTGTCCTGGAACAGCAAATGTTTTCCCTAGGAAAAAATTTGCTGTTCTGAATGTTCGATGTTTTAAATTTTCGATTCATAGGGTTCGATATTAGAACACTCGACATTTTGAATGTCGGGTGTTGTAATATAGACCTTGTTACCTGACAGTACTGTAAAGCTCATTCAGCACACTGTCAAATTAACAACTGTTATTTGCTATATTTTGTTACCATGCTGTAATCTATGTATGCAGATCTGTCACTGCAGTGCACTACTGTGCCCAGGTCATGGTTGAAACAGGCCTACCCAACCATTCCACTTACCAGGTTATGAAACTGAATGAATGAATAAATAAAATTTTCTCATGTGCAGCATGCCATTGGAGCATTGGTATGGAATTCCTCCCCTGCAATTTGTAAAAACAAGAACTCTGTAGAGATGTAGAACTAGCATATATGGAAAAGGAGATATCTGATTTCACTGAAGTCCAGGACTAGGGCTTCTATTATTAATTAATTTATTATTTATATTTTACTTTATTTTAATTATATTTTGAGCGGGCATAAGACTGGACTTCTGATACCTTAGGGAGATGTCAGGCAAGAGAAGACAAAACCCTGGATCTTCTTCAACTCCATCTCCATGAAGTTGCCTGAACCAGAAAGACTTCCATGTACAAATAAATAAGAATGAAATTAAACCTGAGATGAACAACTTGGGGAGATGTCAGGTATGAGAAGACAAAACACTGGATCTTCTTTAACTCCTTCTCCACAAAGTAGCCTGAATCAAAAAGACTTCCAGGTACAGATAAATATAAATGAACTTAAACCTGAGATGAGCAAGGATTGGTGCTAATGATCTACGAAATAGTTGTGGACATTCCAAAAAATAAGGAGGTGAACTGGAAATGCTGCACTCCTACTAAAAACTCAGAAGTCTTCTGACTGTTTGTAAATGAGTATATGAAGGAAGGTGACTATGGCAGCATTTGATAACAGTAAAGGAAAGATGGACTGCAGTGTTAGCATTTTAAGTGCTTTCAAAAATGGTCTCAAACATAAATCTTTCTGGGGTGCTAGAAGTGTCTCGTAATAAAACTTGCCACTTGTTCTTCTAGAGGGACCCTGCTAGAGCTACCTGGTCCTGAGGCTACAGTAGCCTGCTTTTATACATCAGGCACATAACTAGTTTTTAATTGTGTATTAAAAGAAATACCTATACTATAGGCTGCTTTCGATTGCATCAGTTAGAATCTCGACTGTCTCATTTATTCACATGGAACTGGTGTTTCTGAACTTACTGAGGACAGAAGAAGCCATTTTGCATATAATTTCAGGTAGGGTCATGTTGCAATGAAGAAGAGAGAGAACAGGATTCTCCTCTGTGGCTTTGCTCCAAATCTGTATCCTAGTATGTTAGCCATATCTTTGGTTGTATTATGATAATATAATTTTTCTAGCAAACCATTTTTTTCCTTCTCCCTCAATTTTTAGATGGGTCTGCAGAAGGCTTTACTATTATCACACATCTTGATGACAAGTTTTGCTTCTCTTGATTGCTTTAGTTAGTTTTTGGTTAGTTGGGTGGGATTAACCTTAGCTTTGCTGTGTTGTGTAAAGTTTGAAAGATTTGTAAACTTTTTTCTTTTAATAATTTGATGATTTTGCAACTCCACCATTTAGCTTTATTGATGGAATTTTCCACTATATTTTCCCCTCATTGGGATGAATTTATTGAAGTGGTAGTTTAAAAATATATTAGAAGGCTGGTATTCAGTTCACCAATAGGTTCTGAGAGAGGCATAAAATACATTCCCAGGGCACCATAGCTTTAATTAAAAAAGCAAAAAAAAAAAATAAATAACGATGGTACAACTTTTATTTGTTTTGATTTGGAATATCTGAAGAACATCCTGGCATTGTGGTCAGAGTGAAAACAGAGTGGGGTAATATTTAGCTTAACACAGGTGGCAGGGATGTCGGTTAGGATGATATCCAGACTGCATGTCATAGCAGGGCTAGCCACTCAATGATGTAATACATGGCTCTAGGTGATTTTGTGATGTTGACTAATGTTGCCAAATGGGTATGGATATTTGCTGGTAATAAGTGGGTTGAGGACCTGGCCTACTTCGACGTATGCCAGGGACCCATGCTAAGAGTGGGAGGGGTGTATGTGCCATTATAAGCCAGTGTGTGCCCACTGTAAAGCCCAGCAGCCCTTGGCCAGTAAGCTACTGGTCAGCCGATGTCCAGTTGCCCAGCCTGGGTTACCTGGGATAGCTATGTTGAGAGAAAGCTGGATGTAAAACAAGTCAACCTGCCAAATATGAACTGAGAATTGTTACACTCAGTGTAGGTTCACTGACAGGATGGAGTTTGGAAGTGGATGACATGATAGTACAGAAGAGTCTGGGCATTGTGTGTATCCAACAGACAAGATGGAAGGGTAGTGCAGCAAAGAAACTTGGCTTGTGATCCAGAGTCTGCTGCTCAGGAGGAGAACAGGCTAGAAATGGTGTGTAAACTGTGGTGAGAGAGAGGTTTCAGAAGGCAGTGAGGGATGTGACCAAAATTAGTGACACACTCATGGCAATCAGACTCCAGCCTAATGATATGGAAGTATTCATAATCTCAAAGCACACAGGAACCGAAAAGACAGAGAAGCACAGCTCTGCTTAGCAGAATAAAGATTTAATTGATTAGCTCTTTTGTTTCTGTGAGTAGCACTTTCGTTTCTTTGAGTAGAAACTTCTTCAGATAAAAAACACACAACAAACAGACTAATTTATAAGCTCAGGTGATCTAAAAACAGGTCATATGACCACCAAGCCCTCAAACAGAACAAGCTGTCTTTTTTAAAGCAACAGTAGCAAATATATGAAGAACATATAAAATGCAAACAACATAAACGTTTAAAAAGCTATAAACATCTTGTAGGTGCAAATTTAAATTTATGGATAATTTATGGATAATAATAAACTTGAACTGGCAATTGCGTTTAAATACTAACAAATTGGCCACGTTTGAAGAGCCAAATATCGCTGGCATGTATTTTAAAGTTGAAAGCATTGGAGAGAGAAAGTTTTTTATTATTATCTATACCACCTTCACCATTCAGGGTGACATTGCAAATCTACTGGCTGATAAATTCAGCTTAAACTTCACACCCCCCCCCCCCACACCTCCATCAGCTGAAATCCCCTCCAACATACTTTCTCCAGTTATCAGAAGGGACCAGGTGCTAGCAGCACTCAAAGCCAGGAACACCATCCACGTGGGTCATGACAACATCCTCATTTGCCTCCTGAGCAGTCTAAAACTTGACCTGTCAGGACCACTTGACACACTCTTCAACTGTAGCCTTGTAACAGACTGCATTTCAAGTGAATGAAGGACTGCAACAGTCATTTCCGTTCATACAAGGGCAGACCATCAACAGACCTGCGGAGCTACAGACCTATCAGTCTAACAAGCCTAATATGCAAAGCTATGGAACAAAATGTCATGAAAATGATAGGAAAGGACATTGGCAACCTACAGGTACTGGACCAAACTCATTTTGACTTTAAGGGAAAGTTATGGCTACTAAACCTGGTGGACTTCTTTGAGAGGGGCACCAATGTAATGGACAAAGGTAAAACAGTGTATACTGTGTATGCTGACCTGGCTATGGCATTCGATACAATACCCCATTCAGACATTGGTGACAAGCTTTCTGAGCTTGGAGTAAATCCTTACATAACTCACTGGTTTGATGACTGGCTCACAGACAGGGCCCAAGAAGTCAAGATTGGTGAAACCACCTCCACCAAGAGACCAGTCACCAGTGAAGTACCCCAGGGCTCCTTGCTGGGCTCACTCCTGCTTGGCATCTACTTCTCAGAATTCAAGACTAATCTTCAAGGCCTCTGGCTCACCAAGTTCTTAGATGACAGTAACCTGGAAGCTAATATAAATTCTTCCTAAGACACCAACAGCTTGGAAATGAATTAACACAGACAAATGTTTTGTGCCAAGGCCATAGCCTAAAACTCTGTACCAAAAAATACATTATAATGTCCTTTGGGAAGCTGTCAACCCAAGTTAATTACTCCAGCAATAAAACACCCCTAACACCTAACCTAGTAGTAAGGGATCTGGGAAAATATGCACACAGCAATCTGGCCTTTGACCAACACATAGCTAAGGTAATAAGAAAAATAATTCTATGTCACCCAACTTATAGGTAAGGTTATAGCATCCAGGTCCAAAGAAGTTATAATACCACTCTATTCAACTCTTATCAGACCTGTCATTGAATAGAGTGCCCCCTTTGGCATGTATCTAACCAGACTCATGGAACTGATGGAACGCCCACAGAGTTTCTCAACAGGGGAATTCTAGGCATGAGTACACTGTCCTACATTGATCGACTAAAGGCTTTGCCTCCTACAGGCTGCTAACAGGAGATCTTTGTCTAGCTTTCAGGGCTTCCCAGACCCAGCCTTGATGGATCTGTTGCACATGTGCAAATCAAACTGCACCAGAAACATTAGATCCAGAGATCTGAACTTTGCTTGTGATAAACAGAAAGTGCTGGAGAAACGGATATGTATCCCAAAGGAGGATACTTGCACTATTGAAAAAGCTCCCCTCCACGCAAAACAAGAGTTCATCCTTGGTCTGGCCCCCGTGTCCCTTATGGACAGAGGCAGTCAATAAGAAAATGATTATCCTTACGAACACCCTCCCCTACAAATCTTTAGTTATCTCATTACTAATATGCCCCCAAGACACCCATGATACTCAGGTCCCAAATGGTTTGGGGTGTGTGGCTAGGCTTGTAATGGTCCTACTGGTTGTTAGCCAAGTAACATCCTTTGAACCTATAATATATATATATATATATATATATATATATATATATATATATATATATATATATGTATATATAAAATAATACACACACACATATATATGTGTGTGTGTGTGTGTGTGTGTGTGTGCAAACACATACATAGATATATGTAATATACATGCACACACACACACACACACACACACACACACACACACACACACGCACATAGATATATATGTGTATAGGTGCGGTTTACTTTGGTGTTGCTTTTGTCAACAAAGTAAAGTGTTTTTTTTATCAATAGTGAAGTGATAAGTTTATAGAATGATGGAATGTCAAAGGTTAGGCTTGAGTTATGATAAGTGGGTATATGTTAATGCCAAAACATTCAAATTCTCCAAAAGTTTTGACATTTGGGAGTTGTGTATGTGCATGAGTGTTAGGGTTAAAGCAATGGCTAGGTAAGGAGGTAGCTTTAGTGTTGTGCATGTGTGTTACACATGGAAAGTGTGTCTGAATGTTTAGTGTAGTGGTACTGCTGGAGGAAGGATTTTTCCTAAGGTGACGTATAAGATTGGGTTTAGGTGCAGGGTTAAGGTTAGCACACAAGTAAAGTTGTGTGTGGGGGTGGTGGTGGAATCACAACACATACTTTCTCAGAACTAGAATTCAAAATTTGGGAATCCCTTCCCACAAACATAAAGTCTACTGACTCCTTCTAGAAGTTCAAACAGCACCTTTAACATTTCCTGTTTAAAGACAAAAAAATGCAGATGCTTCCTTCTCAACAGTGTCGCCTAGTGCTTACTTACAAATAGGCGTTTGCTAATTTATTAACTATAATATGATCCACCTTTGATTAACTATCCAGCAAAACAACTTAAACTTCACTCACCTTAGGGGTTTCTCTCTCTTGTATTTGTCATTTACCCCCACCTTACTCCCCTTTCATCTTTTCTAAACTGTAGCTCCTCGCTACAGCTGACCTCCTCTCCTAATTGTGCTGCATTAAAATCTCTTGTAATTTGTATACATTATAAGTATAAAGGTTGTTTGTACCGTACCATGACAAGTCATCATCATCATCAACCCTCTTTTTCCCATTTTCTACTTGGAGTTGGGGTGTTGTGTTAACTGTCACCATCTCTTTCATTTCAATTCCACACTCCTGCCTTCTTCGACATGCATAGATCTTCTCTTACACAATCCACCCACCTCTTTGCTGAATGCCCTCATTTCCTCTTACCTTCTCCCTGTCAGTCCCAAATCTCCTTCATCAGATTGTGTTCTGCTTTTCTACACATGTGCCCAAATCACCGTAGTCTGTTCTCTTTGATCTTTTCTGCAATTGGAGCTACTTTGGCTTTTGCTCTTATTTCCTCATTTCTTTGTCTGTCTGACAGTGTGCAACCTACCATCCTTCTCAGGCAATTCATTTCCATCACCTCTACCTTTCTCATCTTCTCTGCCTTTACTGTCAAGGTTTCTGTACCATATAGTAGTACTGGTTACACCACTGTTTTGTACATCTTACTTTTCAGCTTCTTTGACATTGTTCTGTCATATACTACACTTGACACATTATAGCAGTTGGCTGCAGCCCCTCTGATTCTAGCTTTGACCTCTTTATTCAGACTTCCCTTCTCAACCATACCTCCCAGATACTTGAAGCTGTTAACCTGTTCCACTAACTTCCCTCCTATCTCAATTCACAGCTTTTACTAATTTCCCCAATTTGCTGTCATTACCACTGTCTTATCTGTACTTATGTGCCTTCAGTTTTACATTCCATTCTGTCCTTTGCTGAAGTCCTTGTTCAGAGTTTGTCTGTAATGCTACATCATCTGCATATAGCATGTGTGTTGATCTGTCCCCTCCGACCTATTTGTTAATGTAGTCCATTACCTGTATGAACAGCAGTGAGCTCAGAGACAAACCCTGGTGCACACCCACTCCCACTGGGAATCTCTCTGTTAGACTGAACACTGTTTGTACTTGAGTCATTGAGTCCTTTAGACACCAGATGCATTCTTCCAAGATCCACTATCTTGTAGACGTCACCGCAGCAGAGAATGAGCAAGTTCCACTTGATTAAGAAGAAAATGAGCTTTTATTGATAACAAATAATTTTGTTTTATTTATTTATTTATTTATAAACTCATTTTCTTCTTAATCAAGTGGAACTTGTTCATTCTCTGCTGTGGTGATGTCTACAGGATTTTATTACTTCTGTTTTTCCAGTCTGAGACACTTTAGTGTGAGTGGGAAGATCCACTATCTAGATATAGAATTGGACAAAAGTCAGGGAACCTTGAGATCAACCATCTGTAGGAAAGATACTTATTGCAACAATTTTCTTCAGTTTGTTAGTTGCCACCTGGCCCACCAAAAAAGAAGTGTGGTTAAGGGCCAGATGGTTTGGATCTCAAGGTTAATTAGTGATGACATGATCTTCCAACAAGAGATGAGCATTCTTATTGACATGTTTGAAACTAAGGGGTACCCTATCAAAATGTTGCATAAGACAAAGAATGAGGTTAATAAAGGTAGGATCTCAAAATCTGCACCCATATTGAGATCAGGAGGGAACCTAGTGAACAAATGTAGGGGAACTACTTTGCAAGGTATTTGTTGTACCCTACAATCAAGTAATGCCCCAATTGATCCCCAAGTTCAACGTTATTTGGGAGAATGTTTTTGATGCTAAGTTTAGGGCTAAGCTGGGGCAAAGGCCCAGAGTGGTATACAGCAATGGTAAGAACATTAAGGAATGGTTGGAATTGGATGACAGAAGTATAAAGGGAAATTACAACTCAAGAATGAGTAAATGTAGGGCATGTAACTGGTGTAAGTACATCAATGATGAGCCATACGTAGAAACTGCAGGTTTTCATAGGAACCTACAATGCCCCAGAAGGTGTAATTGTAACACTGAGATGGTGGTCTATGTGGCCACGTGCATTTCCTGTTAGGCATTCTATGTGGAAAAAAACACTAGGCGGTTAAGAGACAGGATTGCTGAGAACACTAGAGACATTAAAATCAAGAAAGCATGTTCAAATTACAAAAGATTTTTGTTTTTTATAATTGATAGGTCCTACAGAGAAGATAGAGGGGGTCACCCCAAGTTAGACATAGAAATCAAGGAGACTAAATGGCAGATTAGACTGAATGCCAAGGTGCAACCTGGAATTAATGAATACATTTCTATAGCCAGTGTGTTAAAACAAAAGAGGAAACTGTGTTAGGTTATGGACATGCATGTAAGTATTATGGAATTACTGTTTTTAGAAATATTGTTTATTGTGATTTTGCTAGTTCTGTAAGACTGAGCTACAACAGTACATATATTTGATGCTTAAGTTTATTATTATAGTTTTGTGAAGTTTTATTCTTTATTTTTCATTATTTTCATTTCATGCACTTTTTATGTCTGTATTCCTTGACTTAAGCGAAATTATCAACAGAATTGAAAATGTTTAGGTATGGCAAGGGTTAAATTTCTGAAGGCACTGTAAAAGAGGAAGTGATGCATAGTATTTAAGGTGTGTTTGAATGAAAGCACATGACTCTGATGATGCCTGTTAAGGTGAAAGCACTTAGTCATAGTTTTTTGCTGTGCCTTGTGTATTAACATTCAATAAACCAGGGTTTTTAGCATGAAGCTCTTGTATGCCGGTCAGATTCTCTTTTATTTTGTTTTGCTCTTTTAAACCTAATTCCTCTCCTGTATGTATTGTTTCTACAAGTCCCATTTTTTCCAATGTAGTTTGCTCTTACGCTTTTTAAAGATCTCAATTCCACTTGTTTTATCTCTGTTACTATAGTCACCACTACTAGTATAGTTGGTTTCGATTTTGATTTCCATTTTTTAGTAATTGTTCTTTTGGCAGCCACTATAGTTAGATACAACAAGGCCTTACGATGTCTGGTCAGTTCCAATTCAGTATCATAGCTCAGAAAGATCGTCAATCTGCACACCTAGCATCTCTGACAGTGCATCCCACAGGGAATCCTTAAAGTGTGCCAACTCACCACACTCCCAGAAAATATGTTCCCAATTACCTCCTCCGGAAAATAAACCATATTGACATAATTTTAGTTGCAAACATTATACATTACTTATAATGTACCCAGGCATCGTCAGTCAAACATTACATTGTATGGTTATTGTTATCCTTCTTAAGGATCTGCATTCAAAATTCTAGTCTCTCCTAGTTTCTTGAGCTTCGCCCCTTGTTTCATCATCATCCCTTTCCACTTTGAATTATAGGTTTCTGCTTGTGCTATGTATAGGTAGCTCTGAAATATCCCTTCAAATTGGGTAATCCCAAACTGCCTTGTTCATTTGGAAGAATCAGCTTATTCCACATGCCTCTTGCAGTCTTCCCCTCCCAGATAAAGTCATTCAGCTCTTTTTTGATTGCTATCACAACTTCTGCGCTGGTTGATAAAAATATGCCTGACCCGTGTATAAAACCTAAGGTACTAAACGCATTTTAACTGCTTGCAAATTGCTATCGATATCCATATAACAGAGCATTATCTTTAATTTAGACTCTTTCCACATATCCTTAGCTGCCACACCAGAATCCTTTGTAAGCCATACTTGTAAGTACTTCATTTTATCTTATCCCCATAATTATGGATATTGCCAAAGCAATTTGTGTGTAGGTACATAATTTACAGCTGTTGTCTTTATTTTAGCTTCATTAATTTTGTATCCTGAAAAGATTCAAAACTTCCTCAAAATGTTCCACAACACTAAAATGTCCTTTTCTGGTTTTATCAGGTATAAAATATCATTTGCAAATAGAGGCAACTTTTTCGATTACCATGCCAATTATATCCTTGAATTTCTGAGTCTCTTATTTTCTTTGTCAGTGGTTCTAAATATAATGCAAATACCAAAGAGAAAAGAGGACACCCTTGCCTGGTTCCTTTGCTCAAACAGAAGTGATCACAGAGGAACTCACCTTTTTTTTAATTTTTGCCTCTGATCCGTCATATATCCTACTAATCAACCTTATAATTTTATCACTGAATGCAAATGCTTCCATTGCTGTGCTTATAAACTCCCATCTTACTCTGTCAAATGCTTTCTCTGCATCAAGACCCACCAACAACAGTGGTTATTTTCTTACATTCAGCTTCCCCCTCTGGATCATAAGTGTTCTGTTAATATTGTCAAATGTTTGCTTCCCCTCCACAAAGCCAGATTGATCCATATCTATCAATTTTGGCATCACCTTTGCCATTCTTTTAGCCATTATAGTTTTGTTATGGTTTAGGACTGAAGTGACCCTGTATGAATCTGAATCTGATGGGTTTTTACCCTCTTTAGGTATTACAGCCACCACTGCTTTCTTCCAGGATGTTGGTGCTTCTCCTCCTCTTAAAATACTGTTAAACAAACCAGATCTTTATCAGTTTTCCCTCCTAGTGCATGGAACACAAAAAGTTTAAATAGATAAGCTGTTACAATTAAAAGGTGGGAATAGTAACTTTTTAACATAGTGATGCTTTCTATATTATCTTTAAATGGTAATAGTCTGACACATATATACAAAAAAGAAAGAGTAGTGAACTATATTTAAAAAAAAATTAGAGTGCAAACAGATGTGCTATACCATCGATTCCTGTAGAATTTCCTGTGGATTTGTTGTACACTACCATTTTTATTGCCTCTCCTCCTATCCTAATTGTTAGAAATTGAGCCTCATCTACCTCTAACCGTGGGATATTTAACTAATCCATAAACATTCCCATTTGTACCTTCTCTTGATCTCCATATTTCTCTGCTTTATACAGACTTTCATAAAATTTCCAAAATATTTCTAGTACCTCTACAGGATATTTTGTTAGCTTCCTTGTTATAGGCTCCCTAAGGCTGGTGACAACCCTTTCTACTTTCTGTTGCCTGAGTCGTTGAGCTAAAAGTTTTTGTGCTGTGGTGTTGTTATGAAAAAACAGTTGCTTAGCAACAATCTTTCTAAACTCATGCATGTTATTGAGAGAATCCTTTATTTTCCGCTAAGCATTCTGCAGTTGCTTCTCTTCTTATTGTGTGAGAGTCTCCCTATTCTGTAATACATTAACATTTGTCAGTCCCTCTAAATAATTATCATTACTTCTTAACCATATTGTTTCTTTTATTTCCAGCCTATTTTAAACTCCACTTTAATTTTATCCCACTCCCTAGCTATATTTTCAGAAGAAATGTCTATCTTATCTAATAACTCCAAAATAATTTCCACTACCCATTCCTTAAATTACTGTCTTTTCAAGAGGTATGTGGGAAAGTGCCAGTGTCTCATTTTTAGTTCATTACCCTGCATTTTTATTTTAGTTATTATTGGAAATGATCTGAAATAGCTATTGACTGCATATCAAAACTTTCAATTAAATGCACATGTTCCTGTGAAATGTAAGTTCTGTCTAGCCTAGCCCAGTTTTTGTATTTCGAGGAATAATATGAAAAAAGTTATTCCAAACTCCTACTACTGAGTTCACATCTTCCATGCCAAATTTTTTCAGAAATTTCTTCAAAAATCTACCCTTTTGTTATATTTTCCCTTCTGGGTCCCCCGGACACATCTTCACTGTTGCAAGTCAAATTCCATTCCCACTTATAAGTAATATTACCTGATGAAAGCTTATTATTTCTCCCAGAATTTTCTTAGGTCCATTATAGTAGTTTAGGTAGAATGTAAATACATACCAGTGTAATCCTCTTCCCTTGCCAGTAGCCCCTTAGTGCTACAAATGTACCATTATTATCTTTTTTATCCTCTTCTATCACTATTAGAGCTCCTCTTGCAGTTAATGTAAGTACTCCTATTTTCCTTTGTCCTAGGTATTCTACTGAATAACTGTCATGAAAACCTTTTTTTATCAAATTCACATGTTCAGTTCTTTCCAAATGTGTCTCCTGTAGCATAGCTATTTGCACTCTACATTTTTTAACATAGTTCACTACTCTTTTTTGTATATATATCTGTGAGACCATTAACATTTAAAGATAATATAGAAAGCATCATTTTTTAAAAAAAATATTCTCACCTTTTATTTGCAACAGTTTTTTTAAGTATCTAGTTCCAGCTTTTGTGTTACATGCACACACTGATGTTTTGATCTTTTATAGAGTTGTTTCTTGTCAAATCCACTTGAGCCTATGTCATAGCTTGCAAAACTTTTTGTTTTATTGAAAGCCTTCAAACAAAAAACAAGTACATCCCCAATACACCCCATAAAACCTTTTAACTTAATACTCACACACAAAACTATGCACATCTTCAAATATTGAACATTTACCCTCCTGATAGGAGCAATTATCCCAAACTGACAGCCACACTCAGACAAATGATATACATATTCAGATATTGAAGTTTTACCTTCCTGATTGGAACAATTCTCCCAAATTGACAGCCACACTCAAAGACTTGGGTTAACCTAAAAGGAAGGTTATCCATGCTAAAGTTATATAGTACAGCCTGTGCTTCTAAGTTCTGTCTGGTTTTGTGTTATCTTTATTACTTTCCAGAATGGGAAAACACTTGAATGCTTTCAGAAAACATTATCTCCTAGCCATTGAAAAAGAAGTATTCTGTTTTCTTATTACTCTTTATTAGATTGTCTCCATGGAGATATGAGAACCAGATAAAGAGTTGCTTCTACAAACATTTATTTATTTGCTAGAGGAAAGATTTAGTATATTCAATGTTATTTTTTATTTGCTTTCTCTTAAAACTTGTTACTAGATCAAGCCAAGGGCCTTAATCCAGTCATTCCCCTATGCAAGAATGAGAAAAAGCACATCAATTGTTTGTGTATCTTACTGTATTGACCAGACCTTTCTTCTTTACGTTTACATTGCAATGCCTAAATTTCTTGAAACTGAACAAGAAGAAAGAGAATAGAAGAAAAAAGCAGTGGCACCTGTTTACTTTAGTATCCACATTACACTTGAAAATACCTGAGAAAACTTTACTTTATAGCATGCAGATTATATCATGTAGTATAAAAATATTACTGTTAAGAAACAACATTTTGTTGTACTTACAGTTAACTCTTTTCTTCCTCTTCCCCTCTCCTAGGTGTTCCTCCAAACATTAATGACATGAAGAAGAACATATGCTTTAGAATCCTCTATAAGTCTAACAAAGTCAAAAAAAGGTGCAATATTTTCAGGTTTTTTTTGCTCTGTCATGTTTCACAAATATAACTAATGCCCTGCAATCCCACATGTATTTGTCATTTTTTTAGTTTTATTCCTGTTTATTTCTATCTCCCAAATCCAGTCTCTGTTTCCTTTCCGATGTACTCTCAGTTCTTTTAGTCATCTCTTGTGCCTTTCTCTATCTTTCAAACATTTACTGTTAAAATATAGGAAACAATTTCACTGTCACAGTCTCTCTGTGGTCTTTATTACCAGAAGAACAAGAAACAGAATTTCCTTCTGTTTCACAGCTCCCTTTTTGTTAGACAAATATTTGTATTTCCTCCTTAGCATGTACTTCATCAAAAAATTGTTTTGTCCCTCCAGAAGAAAATATTTTGAAGATAGCCTGGAAATAGCAGTTTAAATTTCACACCTGCTTCACGACATTCACTGATTACTGGAATTAATTTACTCCTCCTCAGCCTGGTGTACAGTGAGTAATCATTTTTCACAAACACTCTACTGATTCCCACTTTTAGTACATTGTCCTGCCACAGTTTTGTCAGAGTCAACTCCTTCTGCTTGGAAAATTGCATCTTTACTATTAAAGATCTATGCTGCTTTCTCATGGCCAGGTTTGGAGCATACACAATATGCCGTTTCAGTTAATAACTCCTGCTGTTGAATACTAGTTCAGTTGATTATTTGTGCTTTTATAAAGTTAATACAGTCTGTTTCTTCCAGCTTCTCTGGTACAGCAGAAAATCTCAGGTTTTCCCAATGTGCTGTGTCCTCTAATTTTGTTATTTTTTTTAAACATCTTTTCTTGAGCGGTCTCATATTCAGCCTGCCTTTTTCTTCATTTCAACCTCTGATTTTTAAAAGACTTTATTTTTTTCTGGCTTAATGTTAAAGTTTATATGAAGCTGGATCTGAAGGCTCTTTACCTTCTAATACAGCTACCACAGCTTTCTTCCAAGATGCTGGTACTTCCTCACCTTTTAAAATACTCTTAAACAAAACCTTATAGGTCTTTTATGTTTTTGCCCCTCCCACATTCTAAATTTCCACAGAAATACCATCTGCTCCTGGAGACTTCCCTTTTAAATGATAAAACATTACCATTTTTATCTCATCTCTTCCTGTCTTAGTTATTAATTGTTGAGTCTCATATTTCTTTAACCTTGGCATAATTGTGTTACATGAATATTTCCATTTGTGCCTTTTCTTTGTTTCCACATTCCTCTGCTTTGTATACATTTTCATAAATAATTCTAAAACATCTTAATACATATGTAGGATCTCTGGTATGTTTTCATGTCTTATGCTGCCCAAGTTTGGAAACCACTCTTTCTGCCTTATTTTGCCTTAGTCATTGTGCTAAACGTTTTTGTGCTCTGGAGTTGTTATAAAAATAGTTGTTTAACATCAAACTTTCTAAACTCATGTATGTTATCCAAATATTCTCTTATTTTCCCTTTAGCTCTCTTGCTCCTCTTCCTGTTCTGTGAGAGTCTGTTTATTCTGTAATACTTTAACCTTTGTCAACCACTCAGAATAATTCCTATTATTTCTTACTTGTTTTTTTTATTCCAATCCTGTTTTAAACTCTTTTTTTCAGTTTCATCCCACTTAATAGCTATCCCCTCTAAATGAATCTGTATCTTCCCTAATAACTCTCAAATCATTTTCACTACTTCTTAAATTCCTCTCTTTTTAGAATTTAGTGTTTCCTTATTAAAAGGAAAGTACATTCAGATTTATTATTTTACATGTTTGTTTTATTTAACGGTCTCCTGACTGGACAATTCATTTCTCAGATACAAATGAAGGTAATTGCTTTCCTTTGCTCCCAGATGATAAGCTGAATATCCTGATTTTGCACTATATCCAACATGTGACTGTTTTATTCACTGTGGTATCGAAACACTTTTGAATCTCATGTTTATCTTCAGAACTAGGTAAGTACTTGTCTTTCTTGGTGGCATCAGAAAATCTTTTTATGAAACTCACAGTGGGCAGTGGTAGAATATACACCTTGTATCCCGCAGTTTCACCTTGATAAATTTTGATTCCCATTGTTCACTATGGCAATGAACCCTGGTCTTGCATACAAGAGCTTGGGGTGTACAACCCTGTTGCTTACCTTACATATTTATAACAACACTCATACTGTACTTTATTGCTTAGCTTGACTTGAACTTTCATTTGCATAGTATACTGCCCTAAATGTTTTTTTAATATATTTATAGGTAGTGTTGCTGACAGAAGGACTGTCTTCACGGGCTGTTCACATCCTTGAAGTAGAAAGTGCTCTGGATTCTTTAACTGAGCGACTACGGTGAGAATATGTAATGAAAATTACGGATCTCTGTAGCATAAAACAAAGAACAATTTTTCACTTGGCATAGTTTCAGAACAGAAAGCAAATCAACACATTGCAGTAAGGACAGTTTGGTTTTCTGATAATTTTGTGAATGATGTTGGAATACTGTTGTTAATATCAAATGTACTGCCCAGAACTTCATATGTACAGAAGTGTAGTATAAAAAGTTGCAGCATATAATTGTGTGTGTATGCACTTAACACACTGGCACAAACAAAAGGCAAACAGTGGTTTATTCCACTTCAGAATTAAATCTGCACTGTTTTCTACCTTAAGGCTTTCAGTAAACCCATATAATTGGTTAGCTGTTTGTAGTCCATTGTGGTAATTTCTGAAATCCGTGTAGCTTATTGTTCCTAGTTATATGTATAATCCCTGTTTTACATCTAATCTCCTATTGCAGTCCTGGTTATAGAATGGCCACAACCAAGCCTTGCTTTTTCAACTTCTGTTTTAAGTAGGGTTGCAGTGATAGTTCAGCACTGTTACCTTTTATGACAAAGTAATAAGCACCATCAAAAAAATGCCAGAGTAAATGAGTGAATTAATACTGTGTGCCATTAAGTTTCCTGTCCTTCTAGCCTTTCACCAAGTAGCATTGCTGAAGGATCTCTCTGATGTCTTTCCATATTACTGTTGCAGTTTTCATAACCAAAGGGATCTCCTGCCAAGAACAGCCCAACATCAGCCAAGTGTACCAAAGCCTTTAGTACTAATAGACATTGTACATCATAACATATGCTGCCCAAGCAAGGCATAGGTCATAAAGGTGACATACAGATGTATACACTGAGAACTTATTTGCCACCAGGCTGAACACCATCATTGAATGTTGGTCACTAAACCATGTTTCACATAATATTTTTGGGTTCATGTCATCCAGAAAGGGAAAATGTCAGTGTGGGAGGCAGATTCCACATAAAGCCCATCATGACTAGTGTCTTTTCTGTTTGGGTGCTTCCTATGACCATACACAGTATTCTGTCTGGTAGTCTTTTGTCCCTAAGACCTTACATAGTCATCTCTCCTCTTTACCTATATGCCTCAAAATCCAGTGTCTTAAGCTGTTAGCTCAAAGTGCTATGGTAGAATCTTCCCACCTCGGAGGCAGCCATCTGCCAAGAAAAAGGCCAAACAACTTGGGTCTGATATGGCTGCTGTCCAACCTCCCCTGGATATCTCTCTTGAGGCTAGTGAAAGCCCAGAGGATAATCAGGTGGTTGCCTTGGATTCCTCTGCTGGAACCCCATTGGAGGCCTGCATGGATCCAACTTCTCGCACATCCTCAGAGACTTTACAATGTCTACTACTGAAATTGAAGGGGAACCTCAGCTGATTACATCCAAGGGACCACTAGGGATTCTGCAAATTTTAGTTAGGGAGAAGATTCCTTCCACACATATTCAGTATTGCCAGGGGACAAACCCTCCGAGGGTGTTTCGTGCGAATGTCCCAGAGAAAAAGAAAGAGAAAACCAAATATATTTCCTCTGTTATTAAGGATCCCCAATATGAATGGCAGTATTTTAATGAGCAGGATTTCAATGTTTTTATGACTTTAAAGCCTCCTCAGGAGGTATATGTGTCTGCCCTTCCTGATCTTTCACTCTTCTTAAAAGACCCAGGGAACCAGATTCTTCAGATGAGGATCTGGATTCTGGGGAAGAGTCCCAGGCTTACTCTTCTCAAATTCATTCCCCCTTGCACTATGGTTCAGAGGAAGAGGATTCTATTAGCCCATATTCCCCTTTGGAGGAACTCAACTTTGGGGATACTGTTGCCTGCATGATAATCAATTTATAAGTGGGATTTTCTCAAGTCTCTGACATTCAGAAAAGGTTTATGAGCTCTTTCAGATGGAGTCTCCTAAGTTACCAGCTGTTTCTCCTATTCTGGCTGCCCTCCTTGATACCTGTTGGCTCTGATTCTCAGCCCCCTGTCTACCCAAGAAATCTGTTTGATTTTACAAAGTGCCTGACAAGTGTAAATTTCTTTATAAATGCCCTCCTGCTAACCCTTCTCCACTACAAAGTTGCTGCCTTCAGATAAGGATAGTAGGGCTATGGAGAGGCTGAGCAAAAAGATTTACCCTGCTGCCATTTTATCCTTTCAAGCCATCAACAACCAAACTCATATGACCAGGTGTGTTTTGGCCCTCCTTTCTCAGGTTTCCAAAGTGGTTACTGACCTTTCCGACTCTGAGGAAAAGACTTCTGACCTTTCTTGTTAGGCTGCACCTCTCAAATTGCCAGTCTATCAAATTCAGCTACAATGCAGCTGATGCCTTCTCCATGGCTGCTGCATTTGGTTCTGTTATGAGGCATTATTCTTGGCTTCATCTACAGTCTTTGCCTGATGACATTAAGGCCAAACTGTTAGATTCTCCTTTGGATGATAACAGTCTTTTTGGTACTGCTGCTGCTGAACTTTCCTCTCCAGGATAAGGGCAGAGCCTTGCATGAGTTGAAACATGGTTTTGTTTCTCCTTTTCCCAAATTTTAAAGCTATTAGCCTTCCCAATCTACCTTACTTCCTAGGCAGTCTCACTCTGCACCTAAGGGAAAAAAAGGGTTCTAGATATGTGCCTTCTGCTAAATCTGTTCAGACCACTACCACCCAGAAACCTGCTTTTCAGGATATCCCGGTTCCATTTGACAATTTGTTTCCCCTTTCTCTTGGTCCATCTCCCTTATCCCTTTGTCTTTCCTTATCTCTTCCAAATTGGTTACAGATTAAAACAGACTATTGAGTCTTGTCCATTATCCAGTGGGACATTTCATGGTATGGAAATCCCTTTCCCCTTTTTGGGCATTCCAAAAACTCCTTGAGAACAACTTCCTCTTTTCCCAGAGGTGCTCCATACTTGTTTTGGTCCAGGTTATCACCTGCCCTGGTAGAGAGGCTTTTTTTTTTTTTACTGTAGAATGTTTTTGGTTCCCAGAAAGGAGGGCACAAGGAGACCAATTCAGGATCTTTCCCAGCTCAGCACCTTTCTGAATATTCCTTCCTTTTGGGTATTGTTACTTCAGACAATTTTTCCCCTTCTTCTACCCCAAGCCTTTCTGGTTTCTCTGGATCTCAAAGATGTCCACCTTCATATCCCCATCCATCCCCTTTTCAGGAATTTTTTTACATTTTTTTGTTTCTTTCTTGCATTTTCAGTTCTCTGCTTTACCATTTGGCCTCTCTACTTTTCCAAGAGTATTCACCAAATGCCTTGTTTCTGTCTTTGCCTTTTGCAGGATGATGGAATTTCAGATCTTTCCCTATTTGGACTATCTGCTCATTCAAGCTTCTTTCCCTTTGCTCTACTTCAGGATCTCACGTTTACTATTTCCCTCATACAGAGTTTTGGCTTCACCACAAACTTCCAGAAATCAGCTCTGATGCCTTCTCAAAATCATATTTTCCTTGGCTGCAGGCTTCAGACCATCCACATGCTGCTTCTCTGCCTGCCCCCAAGGCCCTGACTCTCACTGCTTTTTTTCAGTCTGTTCTTCCTCTGGATTCAGTCACTGCCAGGGAATTACTCAGGGTTCTCAGATTCATGGCTTCCATCATTCCCATGCTCACTCTGGCCAGGGTCCACATGAGGAAACTTTAGCACTACCTCAAGTTAATGTGTCTTCTACACTGCCACCCCCTGAACTTCTTGGTACCTTTTCTTCCCTGTCTCAAGCTCGAACTTCAGTGGTGGATTCATCAGTTTTCTTTCAACCTAGAGTTTCCTTTCCAAGTTCCATTTTTGACTCAAGAGCTCTTTACAGATGCCTCAGACAGTGTATAGGGGGCCTCCATCAGCTCTTTCAAGGTTCAGGATCTCTGGCGTCTTTATCAGAGAGTACTGTAACCCAGCCCATTTAACTTAGAGGTTTTTTTTTTGTCTTGTTATTTCTGTTTGTTCTGGGCAAAGCCCATTTAAGTAGAGGGCTTTGCCACTTCCCCTTCCCTTGTGTTTTTCCCTTTTTTCTCTATAGCTTCACCCATTTACATTAGAGGGTGTAGCTTAGCTATATATCTTGCCTAAAAAAAAAAAAAAGTTCCTATTCTGTTTTTTCTATTGTGTAGTTATTCTTCAAAATGTCTGGCAAGGAATCGAAACCGATGGGTTTCAAAAAATGTGACAAATGTGGACAGAAAATGCCCACTGTGTTTATTGCCATGAGGCCATCCATCTCCAGGAGTAGTGCTGTATTTGTCACATTTTCAGTCATACAGCACTCCCGGAGAGGAAAAGCAAATTAATCCTGAAAAGACTTTTAAAACCCCCTTCTCAGAGGCGCTGGAAGAAGGTCTGGGTTCATCCAAATCTGACAAGTCCCCCTCTTCTAAGTCTGATAAGTCTTTAAATCTGAGAAGAGGTCTTCCTCTTCCACTTTATTGGTGCAGACACAAAAGTTTCAAAAATGATCCTCCTCAGATGCGAAGGTTAACAGATCTGACAAAACTTCATCAGCTCCGACACCTTTTACCTCAGTGCCGGTTGAGTTCAAATTAAGGAGCAGGTCTACAACCTTGGAACCAATCTCCCCTACTCTTAAATCTCCAGTTTTGCAAAAGTCAAAATCCTCCACCCCTCGACTCAGTCTTCTAGGTGTCTATCAGATGATGATGTGGATCGGGTGGTGCAGAAGCTCTTAAGGACACCGACACTAGCCAAGTAACTGTTGGATCTGACCCCGAGGGCTTTGGATCCTACAACATCATCCTTTACTGCTCCAGTTCCTCCTTCAATCCAACCTTTGGCTTTGGAGTCGGGAGATCCAGAGCTGGTCTTATTGGAACCATCGGATGTGAGACCTACCACAGGTTTGATGGATCTGACCATGGCTTGGATGTCCTCGGCTCCATCAGAGCTGGAGGAGTCTAGGAGCCAATACTCTCCATTCGGGTGTAGGGGCAAGTCAGATCAGACATTTGTCGGATCCCACTTTGTCTCTCAGGGCCTCAGCTCGGCTGAGTTCGGCTCCTACCTCAGGTCCATCTTCTTTGGTTCCAGGGGGTTTCTCGGCGTCTTCGGATCCAGGGATATCCTTGGATCAGGGACGGGGGTGCTTTCAAGGTAATGAGGAGGGTGCTGTCTCTGCAGACAGGTCCACAAACCATCTCCAGATATTCCTTCCTCTAAAGCATCAGTGTCTGCCTTTATACCCCTACATCCATGGGGATGCAGAGATCCTAGGCCTCAGGATGCCTCACAGGGCATATCCCAGTCTTCTGTAACCTCCCCAGAGTACCCTTCTGAGGAGGACCCTCAAAAGAGGCTGTGCAAGAGGAAGCATGTAGACTCCCCAGAGGAGTCCATCACTTCTGATACGGACATCGATGAAGCTGAAGGGTCCCCATGGTCACCATCCTGGAAATGCTAAAGCAGAGAGGCGGCTGCAAGTCCACCAACCCTTCCACTGAGGAATACGTATACCTTCAGGGTTTCGGATCTCACCCTTACACCTCTTGGGTGTCTCCACCTTTCGATGAACTCATGGACCTAGTTTCTCAAAAGGCATGGAAGTCCCCAGATTCAGTGGTACCTGTTCCTAGAAGGCTAAACAAATTTATTACATCCCCCTCAGATAAGGTTTTTTCTAATCAAGGGAGTCCTAGTAGATGCAATGGTTGTGGCAGCAGCCACCAAGAAGAAACTCTCAGAGACATCTTCTTCTGTCCGTCCTCTGAATAAGGAGTCTCGTACTATGGACAGGTATGGAAAGTACATTTTTTTCTTCAGTGACTTTTTCTCTCAGATCACTGAACTACCTCACTCATTTTATGACACTGCAAAGCTATCTCCTGAAAGAGCTAGGAGATACCCTCCAAGGTTCAGTAGGTGAAGGGGTTACAGACACGGTATCCAGTTAGCTCACTACCTTAAATTCAGTAGTTAATGCATCCATGAGGCTCATATCATATGCAGCTGATAGAGCAAGTAGAGCAGCAGGTTCTGGAATTTCCTAAGGAGGCATTCTTGGATGCACTTATGTGACTTCGTGGAACCCTTTAAGACTTCCTTTGTAAAGTTCCCTTTTGTCGGGTCATCCTTGTTCAGTCCTAAGGTTAAGGACACACTCACCAGGTGTGAATAAGAGGGAAAGACTCTGTCTGCCATAGTCAATTTTTCCATGCCTACTAGACCTTATCCCAAAGGTCAGAGAGTTAGTGGTAAAATGTAGTTCCGGAAATCTCCAAGATCTTTTCAGGACACCCATGGTGAAACTTCTCCCAGAGGCAGAGGGGGATGTAATAATGGAAGATGCTGACCTCGCAGCAGAGGGGGGTCTGCAGAATCAGGGTGACAGAGAATCTTTCTTTGGTAGGCCCTTTCAGCACTCCTGAATGGAGAACTGACTGTTTAGCTCTGGAGGTAGTCGGGGGTTGCCTATCTTTGTATGCAAAAGCCTGACAACAACTGACAAAAGACAAATGGGTACAAAGCATCATATCCAGAGGTTACACCATCCGTTTTTCCCTTCCCATTCCGAAGTTAAAAAAGGTTCCGGACATCCCACCCAGTCAAAAGGAATGAGCAACTCTAGAAATTCAAAAGTTACTCCACAAAAGAGTTATCCAAAAAGTCCCCGCAGACCAAATAGGATCCGGAACTTACTCAAGGTTCTTTTTAGTTCCAAAGAAAACAGGGGACTGGAGACCTATTCTGGATCTCAGCATTCTAAACAAATCAGTAAAAAGGCCAAGTTCTGGATGGTAACATTGCAGTCAATATTCCCTTTCCTGAAAAAAGAGGATTGGATGTGCTGTGTAGATCTCAAGGATGCATACTACCACATAAAAATGGACAGGCGATCCAGGAGACAACTGCGCTTTCAGCTGGGACTTGAGACATCTAAGATTCTGAATGTTTCTATATTTAGACAATGGCTCCTAACCGCCACGACCAGGCATCTTCTGATAAAAACAAGGGACACAACCTTGCAACTCTGCTCCCACCTACGGATTACAATAAACTACAAGAAGTCTGCCTTATTGTGCTCTCAGCATGTGATATTGATAGTGGCAGAATTACATTTAACACAAATGACAGCAAGACTTCCAGAAAGGATCTAAGTACTAAGACATGAGGTTACATACCTCTGAGAGGAAGAAAGCACAAACGATTTGATTTCTGGAGGACTTTTGGAATTAGTGGGAAGGGGGGAAAGCAAGGAGGAGATGGTTCTAAAAGCTGTGGGAACCATGGCAGCAGCAATAGTCTTGATCCCACTATCACATCTGCACATGAGAATTCTTCAGTGGCTGCTATCTACTCAGTGGTCGATGCAAGAACTGCAAATGTCTCATAAAATCATAACAGAAACTTGCAAGAAGGATCTTCATTGGTGGCTTTACTCCACTCAACTGACTCTAGGCCGACCATTTGTACTTCCCCAACCAGTGGCCACAGTGACCACGGACGCCTCTCAGATTGGGTGGGGGGGCATTATCTGGGAAAGACAGTCCAAGGCACCTGGCAGGATCATGAGGCCCACTTTCACATCAATGTCGTAAAGATGAGAGCAATGTTTTTAGCTTTGCAAGCATTTCAGGACTCTCTTCCTCCGGGAACTATTGCAATCCAGACAAACAACATGTCAGTTGTATGATACATAAACAAAAAAAGGAGGAACCAGATCTTACCCCCTTTGTTGAGAGGCCCTGAGAGTATGGCAATGGGCAACCTCCTCCCAATGTTTTCTGGTAGCAGTGCACATCTCAGGGAAATCCAACTTAGTAGCAGACAGATTCAGCAGAACGATTCTGATGCCTCACAAGTGGTCCCTAAATCAAGAAGTATCAGAAAAGATTTTCCGAAAATGGGGCCAGCCTTGCTGCAATCTCTTTGCGACATCCACAAATGTCAGTGGCAGCAGCTACTTTGCCCTTACCCCCCCCTCTGGGGGAGTCACCAAGGGATGCACTTGTCCATGATTGGCCCCCAGGCCTCCTCCATGCTTTCCCCCCTTCCCACTAATTCCAAAAGTCCTCCAGAAATCAAATCGTTTGGAAAGGGACTTGATACTCATTGCTCCATAATGGCCTCTTCAAATCTGGTTTTCCTTCCTATTGCCTCATCTTTGAGAGGAACCATGGATTCTGGGCCCAGTTCCAGACCTTCTGACTCATGCATCAGGAACTCTCCATCCATCCCTTCAGACCCTTAAACTGACAGCTTAGCTACTCCAATTCCAACGATAGCCAGGTTCCAAACCTCTCCCGTAAAGTTAAACACATTCTACTCTCTTCTCATAAGGCTTCAACAAGAAAAATATATAAAAGCAAATGGAAAAGATTCTCCTTATGGGCTACTCACAATAATATAGACGCCTTTTTTGTTCCAATCAGTTTCATTCTGGATTTCATTTCCTAACAAAACTGTTTAATGATGGAGCTACTGCAGCTACAATCAGAGTTCAGCTAGCAGCAATCTCCAAGTTTCATTTCTGAGACTTGGGCTCCAACATAATGTCTCACAAACTATGCAAAGCTTTTCTTAAGGGTACCTTGTTGTTAAGACCACCTATCTGAGACCCCCCCCCCCACACTGTGGGACTTAAATTGTGTCCTTTCCCGCATAGTTTTTCTTCCTTTTGAACCAGCATCGTCTTGCAAATTAAAATTCTTGACTTGGAAAACCATTTTCTTGATAGCAATCACATCTGCTAGAAGGATGTCAGAGTTGCAAGCTTTGTCCATAAAGCACCTATACTTGCTTTTCAATAGAGACAGGGTGTCCTTATGAACAAATCCCTCCTTTTTGCCCAAGGTAACTTCAGAGACAAATTTGAAACAAACTATAGAATTATCAGTTTTCTTCCCAAATTATTAAAACAAGTCGGAATACATGTTACATCAACTGGATGTACATAGACAATTAAGATTTTACTTACACAGAACTGCAGAATTCTGAAAATCTGATCAGTTATTTGTTTCTTTCTCAGATTCAAAGAAAGGATCTCCTGTCTCTAAATGGCTTTCAAGACTGTATAATGTTTATAAGTCTCAAAATAAAAAACTTCCAGGAAGAGTTAAAGCCCATTCTACAAGAGCAAATGCAACTTCATCAGCCTTTTTGGCTAAATTACCAGTTGATACCATTTGTGCAGCAGCAACATGGGCTAAACCACATACTTTTATCACTCAGTTACAAAGTTGATTTGGCCTCCAGGAATAGGGCCTCTTTTGGATCCACGATTCTGATGAATATTCTCCCTTGAGCCACCCGAGACTCTGTGCTAGGAACGCTATCCCAACCTAGTAAGAATGAAGGCGAGATAGGACAACATCACAAAAAGAAGTTATGTACTCACCATAACATTCCATGTATGTTGTCCGTCTTCGCCTTCATTCTTACATCCCATCCTCCTTCCCCCTTCCCTTCTTTACTCTTAGGAGACTGAGTCTACACAATTGGATTACCATTGTCCTCTGTCCTTCTTCATCAGCCTCTGCTTACTACATTGGAAGTACTTATAGCCTTATAATTAGGGCAAACAAGATCTGGAGAGGGTTCTAGTGCATGCTGGGATAGGGATTTAGCCACGAGCTGGCAGAGAGCCTTGAACTTGGAAGTAAAGGCCGAGATGGATCCGAGGATTGGCTCTGAACCCAACCTAGTAAGAATGAAAGTAGAGATGGACAACACATATGGAAAGTTATGGTGAGTACATAAGTTCTTTTTATTCACAAATGTGAGCAGCGTTTTGTTTCTTTTCATCCCAGGACTTTGGGTTTTGGCCATTTCTAAGCAAACCATCTCTTCCTGCATTTCTAAGGCCGTTTCCTTTTGTTATTCTTTAGTGGAAAATGTCTTCCCTCATCAGTAAAGGCTCATTCTAGCAGGGCTGTTGCCTTCCCTGGTGCTTTTTTTGAGGGGCTGGATACCAATTTCATCCTTAAGGCTGCTAATAGGTCATCTGTTCATACTTTCGCTAAGTATTACAAGTTGGGAGTTTTTTCCAGAGCTGGCTTTGCCAGTACTATACTGTATGAGTTTCTGGAGGGCTCTTCCATGCTGCCTTACTCCCAGCCTTCCTCTTGAGCTTTTGTTCTCCCCTTTCACTATCAATACTGCAACAGTGATATTGAAGGACATAATACAGTTGTGTAAAGTTATACCATAACAGTAAATGTCTTTCTTCTCATTGTTGCAGTATTCACTCACTCCCTCCTACCCCCTCTGCTCTAGCCTTTTTCTTTCTTGCCTTTCTGACTGAGGGGCTCTTCCCCGTTTTTTTTTTTTTTTTTTTTATCTTTCTGAACGCACATGTTTTTCCTTGTCCCTAGGGATATTTTGTTCCTCCTGGGGCTTTTCCAGTTCTGACTGTGTGCGTCCTTATGTCACCTTTATGCCTATGCCTTGCTCAGGGAGCATACGTGTAATGCATGATGCCTGTTAGTACTGAAGGCTTTGGCATACCGACCGGAAATTGGGCTGTTCTTGGCAGGAGATCCCTTTGGTTATGAATACTGCAACAGTGAAGAGAAGGACATCTACTGCTATGTTAAGACTTTACACAACTGTACTCCCCCCCCCCCTTTGCGCATAATGCTTCAGAAGTATAAACAGGAATGTTCAGAGCAGTGCTCTTCATTTGATTCATAGAGACCGTGAATTTAGTGTTTAGATTTTTTAAACTGAACCATGGCATTATTTGACTTGTGAATTACTGAGTAATGACAGCTGTTTTTTACAGTTTGTAGTTATTCAGTTGTAGTCCTTTGTTGTTGTTCAGTTTTCTGGATAGATATTTTTCCAAGATTTATGAAATCAAAGTTAAAGTATTATTTTATCTTTTAGAGAGATTTGGTTGGTAGTATTATTTCCTTTGAACATTTTGAATTATGAAGTGTGGAATTGTAAAGCACATTTCTTTTTTTGTGGTGAGAGAGGACATGCAGGTGGTTGGTGTGACAGAGCAAGATGCAGAGGACAGGAAGAAATGGAAACAGATGATCCGCTGTGGCGACCCCTAACGAGAACAGCCGAAAGAGTATTTCTGATGTCTTTTATGTTAAAACTAATCTGTTTTGAGAAATTTCATGTATAGCAACATTCAACGTGTCTGTATGTTGTTTTACAGACTTTCAAATTAGTTTATTTGCCATTGACAATCCTTGTCTGGGATTTCTTTTGTATTTGCAAATAGGACTTTGCTTGGACATGAAAATCACTCTCCAGAAGTTCCAATAACACGAACAGAACTTATACAAATGATTGAAATGTGCTGCTCTTTGAGAATTCGTTTACAAAGGCACAGTCAGGTAAGATATGATGTTAAGAAGTGTGATTGTCCAAAGCCCAGAAAGGAATAATTTATAAATGTTTTTCCTGTCTCTTTTGGAAAGATGTTGAATGTCAGAAAAAATTAATGCGTACGTGTGCATAATAAATTATAGGAAAAAAAAAAAAATATATATATATATATATATATATATATATATATATATATATACACACACACACACACACACACACCCGCTCGCACGGGTGCCACGTACACACACACACACACATATACGTACATACATGTATGCATGCACAGACACATACACATAGTATGGCTTACTATGGTAGTACTGAAAATTGAACTCATGAAAGTCAAAATCCTGAGACCATACTATAATAAAACTGAAATGCTGTCACACCTGCCCCCCACTGCAAGACCCATGTTAGCACTTTTTCCTGGGTCCACACTAGTAGAGAGATTCTGTGGTCATGATTTTTTGGTCAAGGGATTATTATTACCATAGTAAACCAGGTATCATACATTTGATATATATATATATATATATATATATATATATATATATATATATATATATATATATATATATATATATATATACACACACACACACACACACACATATATATATATATATATATATATATATATATATATATATATACAGTATATATGTTATTTGTGCATGTAAATCCATATATAGTGTATATACGTTGTGTCTGATGCATGTATACATATCTATCTATATATATATATATATATATATATATATATATATATATATATATATATATGTGTGTGTGTGTGTGTGTGTAAAGTGGTGATGGAAAACTCTAACAGAATCTTTTCCATGCATGGGAAGAAGCTACTGCAGGCTACCTAGTTCTTCAACTAAGTCACAGATCCCAACGCTTTCACAGCCTTCAAAACTGCACTGTGTTGACAAAGTCAATTAACAAGGAAAAACTGTCAAAAACAGAAATACTCCAAAAATAAACAAGCAAGCAGGCAATACATCAGTAGAAAAGAGGAGTTTGGCTTCATTACCCTGAATACATAAGTAAATACCAGTAAAATAAGTAAAGGGTACTTTGCATTCAGAAGTCAGTGAGCTGGAAAACTTGTAATAGTTGATGTTGTTCTGTATTTGCATCTACTACTCACAATACATTATTAAGTCTGTGTAAAGATAATAATACAAACGAAATGGTAAAAAAAAGACAGGGGTCCGTACTGTGACACTAATTCAACTTACTTTACAGTAATTAAAATACTAAAAGCTCCTCACCTGCACGACCCCCAGCCTAGCTTAGTAATGCCAAGTAACCACAGCCCTTCCCCTGCCACTAACTTTGACCCTGCACCAAGCACATCCCCTACACCACCACCCCCTAGTCCATCTAACTAATGCCCAGTAACCTCAGCCCTTTTCTCGCAACCAACTTTGACCCTGCACTTTACTTTAAAAAAAAAACTATCTGCAATGCTACCACTATTCAGACAAATTATGTCTGAATTGTCTGGTGGGGTTTTGGTGATCAGATAGCTAAATGAGACTATTTCCTCTTGTGATCTTTTTTTAAATATTTTTGTGATTTCTCAGTATGCTAATTTTTGAAATGTCATCATTGATCACCTGATTGTTGATGTTTTTGCATTTTGATAAATCAACATATACTCATATATATGTATGTGTGTATGTAGCTATATATCTATCTATATGTACATATGTATATATGTGACAGCTACATATGTATGTATGTATATATACACACACACACACATATATATATATATATATATATATATATATATATATATATATATATACAAAATGTAAAATATGTACACACATTTGGTCCTTTATTAAAACTATGTGTGCACTGAGTGAAAAGCAAAATATAAAATAAGCTTTCAAGAAATTATAATGCAATCACATCTGCTGGAAAGTAAATACTGATATGAATGAAATGTGTTCTTTAGAAAATATGTATCTAAAATACATCCATGAAACCTGATAGATGGTAAAGATAGAAAAGAAAAATAAGGAAGGAGGAAGAGAGGGCTTAATGAAGTAAGGCTTTTCCAGAAACAGATGATTAGTATGCATCTTAACACATAACTGGAAAGGAATGGATAAGTATACAAACTGGTTCAGATGGTATAAGTTCATAAGTTCATAGGTTAGCACTAGGCTAACTCCCCCTGCAGGTCATTTTAAGCCTAGCCAGTTTCCCTTTTAATGCTTGAATTAACATAACCTATTTGGTGTTAGATTGAACTTACCCATCCCATAGTCAGCAATTATATATTAACTCTAGTGAGAATAACTGGGATCATACCATAGATAATAGTGAGAGTAGGGAACAGGTGGAGGTGACCCTGGAGAGGTGGAGATATGCTCTAGAGAGAAGAGGAATGAAGGTCAGCAGGACTAAGACAGAATATATGTGTGTGAATGAGAGGGAGGATAGAGGAATGGTGAGGATGCAGGGAGTAGAGGTGGTGAATTTGGATGAGTTTAAATACTTGGGATCAACAGTTCAGAGTAATGGTGAGTATGGAAGAGAGGTGAAGAAGAGAATACAGGCAGGATGGAGTGGGTGGAGAAGAGTGTCAGGAGTGATTTGTGACAGACGAGTACCAGTAAGAGTGAAAGGGAAGGTCTACAAGAGGGTAGTGAGACCAGCTATGTTATATGGGTTGGAGACAGTGGCACTGACAAAAAGGCAGGACTCAGAGCTGGACGTGGCAGAGTTAAAAATGTTCAGATTTACAGTGGGTGTGACGAGGGTGGACAGGATCAGGAATAAGTATATTAGAGGTTCAGCCCAGGTTGGAAGGTTTGGAGACAAAGCCAGAGAGGCAAGATTACATTGGTTTGGACATGTGCTGAGGAGGGATGCAGAGTATATTGGGAAAAAGATGCTAAGGATGAAGCTGCCAGGTAACAGGAAAAGAGGGAGGCCTAAGATAAGGTTTATGGATGTGGTGAGAGAGGACATGCAGGTGGTTGGTGTGACAGAGCAACATGCAGAGGACAGGAAGAAATGGAAACAGATGATCCACTGTGGCAACCCCTAATGGGAGCAGTCGAAAGAAGAAGAAGAAGATACCATAGATAATTTGAGGGACCCATACATGTGATAAAACATTTAGTAGCAGCCTGTGTCCCTTAGAAGAACAGGGGCAGTCCTGGGGTAAAGTTTCTGTTGCCCATCCCTAGATCCAAGTTGCTCTTAAATATGTAATGGGATAAACTTTGTTTTATGTGAATGAAGTGACTTTTCCTGAGAAGTGGTATCCTCTATGCTATATACCTGTCCCTCTAAAACTTTCTGTTGTTGCAGAAGAGGGTTAGATCTCTAAACTAAGTATTTCTGATGCCATTTGACTTTGCTGACATGCAGCAGGTCCATCAGTATTGATTCAGAGGGTGCCTTTTTTGCCAAGCATATATTTCCTTGTAGCAGTCTGTAGGATACCAAGTATAGTAAAAGGGCTTTGAGTTGGTCCATGTAGGACATATGGTTTTGGACTTGTATCCTTTTACTAAGGTATTTCTGTGGGCATTCCAGTCATTGCATGTGTCTGGAAAGATACATGCCGAAAGGGGCATTGTACTCCATGATTATCCTAATGAGGGTAAGTAAAGGTGAACAATGATATCTCTAGATCTAGACACAATTCCTTTATTTATAAGCAATGCAATATAGATGGGCTTTCTTATGACAATAGACACATGCTGTTCAAAAGTTAGGCCATTACCCACAAAAGTTACCAAATCCAGAATAACTGGGTCTACTCTAAGGGATGTTTTGTCGATGTAGTAGTTCCCCAGAATAAATGACTTCTCAAAGAATACAGCAATGCATTTTTTAGTATTTAGTTTCAGTCCATGATTTTGGCACCAGTTATTTGTTATTTTTTTTAGTACTTATGGCATATAAGCATAGCTGAGTTACATGATACTGATTCCATTCTTGTTGTGGCACTTACAGATAGGTTCATAGGTTAGCACTAAGCTAATTGCCCTTGTGAGCCATTTTAAGCCTAGCCAGTTATCCCTTGTGAGGGTCAAACCCTGCACCTTGTGGTTGTAAGGCAAATACCTTAACTATTAGGCCACCCTCCCAACCCAATTGCTGGAGCATTCTTATTAATCATTATGCCTCTTTAACTGCATATAATGTACTTTATTAATGAAAGAGTATTTTTCATTTCAAGCAGTATAATAGACTTTGGGTGTTTAGTTTAGCACAAAAGAAAGGAGCTGCAGCATGAAGTTTATAAGTTTATTGTTTATTTGTATGTAAATTAAATCAGTGATCAGAAGGTCTTCTAATGCAGTGTCATTACTTTCATAATAACCAGGATACACAGACCTCTTTCTTTGGGTGTATACTTCAATGAATGCACACGACATCATGCTTACGTACATAGGAAACAAATACACAACTAGAAAAACTTGTAAAAAAAAACAAAAAAACAAAACTGCCTCTCTTTTTTGTTTTTTTACATACATAGGAAGCTCTACTTTGATTTTTTTCCCAGTCTGGCTTTCACAGCATAAGCCTTGCTTGGATTCTTTTCTTGGCTTTTTAAACAACTTGGAAAATTGGATCGCCGTGCTGTTTTCTAAAAGGCCCAAACATAAGCATTCTGCAGCACTTCCTTAAACATGTATGTGTTTTGTATCTTATGCTGTATACAGTTTGAACAGGTCTTGGTTTAAATCTAGATACCTTACCCATTTCCCCTCACTGGTTTTTCAACAGAAATATTAAGTAAGTTCAGTTCTGTGCATATGTTTTGTTTAAGCATATGACCTGTACTTTGAGTGCTACAGGAGATCATGATGAGATTTAAACGTTTGATGGTATTGAGAGCCCTAAATCACCTGCTTTATGAAAAGTCTACTGTCTTGCATTTAGGGTTGCCACCTTTTATCGTGGCTAAAGCCAGAGTAAAGCCACACCCCTCGTGTCACCAGTAATCCCGCCCAAACTACCCCCTCTCCCGCCCATATTCCACCCATTTAGTGATGTCATGGTGACATCACCCAGCAGGGAACGCCCTCTTTTCTCTGTTCCTGCTGCCGGCTTTCGGCTGATTTAAAAAAGCATAGTAAATCAGCCGATTTACAAACTCCGATAGTCTGTTTCGTTTTTGAAACAGAATACCAGAGTTTGTACAGTGTTTTCCAGACTACAGTAACACTTATTGTACGATAGCGTAGGTCATTCACTCAAATTTAGGTTATCGATGTAAATATTTAAGGATGTTTTTTAATTATGCTATGACACCTCACGTTACAGCAGTCAATCCTCAAATAAATATTATCCACTTATCAGACTACTAACACTTATTGTACGGATCTATCTTTGGCCCTGGAGACGAATGCAATGCAACTTTCTGAAAATGTTAGGTATAATAAGGAGGAATGATTTATGAGGTACACGCATAGGTTTCCGGAGTATTTATGTACTACATATCCAGTACAGACAATGGTTTCTAGGTCCGACAGCAACAATATCTATAATGGACAAGTGCTAATTGATTTACATTGGTCCATGCATTGCTGCATACCGGATTACAAACCAGGCTGACAAGTTGTTTTTTTGTAATTTTTGCAGAATTGTGTATTTTTTTTCTTGCGTTGCTCTCTGTTTGCTTCTGAGATGCGCGCTGCGTTAAGCAGTACAGAAGCCGCTTATCAAAGTCCCAACTTTTTTCCCTAACCGTCGTGGGGGGATGTGTAGTATTTCATTAAAGGTTTCATTAAACATTAAAATTGTTATATTAGTCAGTGTAGTTATTTATATTATAAATGAAATTCAATGCATTGTTTTTCTTTCTTTTTTTCTTTTGACCTCGGAAATGTCATTAAAACGATTGGACAAAAATTAATTTTGTATGCTGGCATCAAAATAGATGGCACAACTGTATTAAATTATGTGAGCAGCAGGGCATGCAAGGCATTAGGCATCTATTTTAGTAAATATAAGCGTTTCAAAAAAAAAAAACTTTAAGCTTCTCTAACGCATTTTTAATTATCATTTCTGCAAAAAAGAAAAAAAAGTTCAGGGCAAAAGTTTAGTACAAGGAGTAGTTTTGAGATTTGGGCTTTTAGGTTCAAAAGTTCAATTCAGTCTATTTTTCATGACTGAATTCAGTGGCAGTCAAATGGATAACATGCTATATGCATTACCTTTATTTGGTTTCTGCTGTGGACTGAAAATTGATGCTTTTCAGATAGCACTTTCATCTATTTGTTAGGTGGATAAATAGACTGCGACCCACGATAATCCGGAAAAAAAATGGAGGGGTGGCATTAGGTGTATTATCCAAATCCCTTGTATTCTATGATATGAGAAAGCTTCCAAAAACACGAGTTGTTGGGGTCAATAACTGTTAGTGACAGGGAAAGACCGAGACTGTTAAGTTAAAAACTACAACTTACCGCCTAGATAGTTAAATAAACCCAGCTCAATGTTCACCTTTGACCTGGCGTTAAGTTTCAATATAGGGCTGTTCTTTTTTACGTCTTGGATATAAAAATGTACGCAAGGTAAATAATACTGCAGTCTGAACCCTGCTGTATACTAAAAACAAATTGTGGCAGTGGCACAAAATCCGGACTTCACATGTCCAGTTTTGAATGAAATTTGTAACCGGACAATTTGTCAGAAAACCGGACAGTCTGGTCAAAAACCGGACAGCTGGCAACCCTACGCATTAGAGATTGCTTTCAAATACACTTCAAGCCAAATATAACAAAAGTCCCACAGCAAAGGTATACATGACCAAACCAAAGAAACCCTTGCAAAAACAATCACCATTTTAAAAAAAACACAAACCTCCTTTGATGAAGGTATACTGGGAAAGATGTAAATTACCCCTTAAGGGCACACAAGTATTGATAAGATGAGTGTTTCAGTGAAGAGCAAACTTATGCTGTATTCATGAGTCAAAAAATGGGTGAAATGTCACATTTACTCCATATGGAGTTTGCCTTTCCTGTCCTGAATGCATTATTAGAGACCAATAAAATAAGTAGAGGCATTGTGCATTCAGAAGTCAGTGAGCTAGAAAATTTGTACAAATTTAATGTTGTCCTAAGCATTATATATTATATTTTTATACTTTTGATTTATGGTTGTAGCAGTTGTTTCATGGAGTATTTGGTGTGCATTGTGTGAAGTTACTTTTTTTCTGTTAGTATGAATAAGGCTTAGGATGGTTGATAACATGGGTAAGAATGGTGATAAATAATATCAGTACTGTGGCCGAGATAAATATTCTTATCATAACCCATTCTCAGTTAGACATGCACACTCACACACATATAGACACATTTGCTTCTTCTAAAGATGGGATTTTTGACAAGAGTGGAGTCTCTTGGAGATCCTTAACCAAAAGGAGCTGTGTGTTATCAGGAGTGTACCTCTGGATCTCTTTCAGAAATGCCAGGAGCCTAACCTAACTGTGGATACTTAAGGAGTTCCAGGGACCTGTTTGTGGATATACTGAGAGTTGTAAGGCAGCTTATCCTACCAAAACAGCCATAAACAAACTCTACAACAAAAGGAGGAAGCTACTACAAGATAGAGCAAAATCCTTAAAAGGTAAGACACCCTTGATCACTATAAGTAAAAAACTAAGAGCTCTCATAAAATCATCCAAAGCAAATTTTGAGAGAAAAATAGCTAAAGACTCAAAAGACAATCATAAGGCCTTCTTTAGCTATGTTAGAAACCTGGGAGGAAATTCCCAGATATGCTCAGAACTAGTTCAAAATGAAGAGAAGATTACTGATCCTACAGACATTGCCAACATACTGGCTGACAGGTTCAGTGCAAACTTCTCCCCTCCCAAAGGAGAGATATCTACACCAAGCGATTGCAGCCCCCCAAACATTTCCAACGCCCAAGTGAGAACTGCTCTCTCCAAAACAAAAAACACAGCATCCTTGGGAGCCGATGGGGTCCCGGCTGTGTGCTCCACGAACTCAATGAGGAATTAAACCCACAGCTAGGACAGCTGTTTAATCAAAGTCTTACCTCTGGATACGTACCCAGGGAGTGGCGCACTGCAACTGTGGTCCCACTTCACAAAGGCGGTGCCTCCACCGACCCTGGAAATTACCGGCCCATTAGCTTGACAAGCCTTATCTGCAAAGCCATGGAGAGGATCATAATGGACCTCATAAATAAAGACATAGGGAATTTGCAGACTTTGGATCCAACCCAGTTTGGCTTTGTCAAAGGCAGATCATGCCTTTTAAACTTGGTTGACTTTTTGAAACAGTCACCAAAGCCATTGATGAGGAAAGGCAGTCCATACAGCCTACCTCGATCTGGCGAAGGCCTTGATACAATACCCCACTCGGGTATCATTGAAAAACTCATCAGCTTAAATGTTAACCCATACATCACAAGATGGGTTGCAAACTGGCTGAGTGACAGAACCCACAGGGTCAGAGTTGCTGGCGCCATGTCAGACTCAAAGCCTGTCACAAGTGGTGTCCCACAGGGCTCAGTCCTGGGCCCACTCTTGTTTGGCATCTACTTTTCCGAAGTACAAGCAAACACAGGAGGGTTATGGCTGACAAAGTTTGCAGATGACTGCAAACTAGGCGCCATAGTAGAAAACACATCTGACACAGATATCCTTCAGAAGGGTCTCACAGAAACTGATAACTGGTGCCAGAGCCATGGCCTAAAGTTAAATGCCAAAAAATGCATAGTCATACCCTTCGGGAAAAACAAGGTTACCCCTAGCTACCAAATAGGTGGCAATCCACTGAGCACAGAAGAAGTTATCAGGGACCTGGGGACCCAGGTTGATAGTAGTCTGTCATTCGACACCCATGTAGCCAAAGTGGTTAGGAGGACCTTCTACATTGCCCACCTTATCATGAAGGGATTCTCATCTAGATCAAGGGAGGTCATGGTCTCCCTCTACTCATCACTCATCAGACCAATGATTGAGTACAATGCCCCATTCGGAATGTATCTGACTCGACACTTGCAGCAGCTGGAGAGGCCACAAAAGTTCTTCACCAAAAGGATAAAGGGTCTCAAAAATCTGTCCTATGCTGCCCGACTGAAAGAACTCCAGCTCTATTCAGTCGCTTACCGCTTGCTCAGAGGTGACCTTTGCCTAACATACAAGGCCATGTCAAACCCAGATTTGATGAATATGCTTCACCTCAAAAAATCTAGATCCATCAGAGCCACAAGGCGGAGACTTAAACCTCGACACGGCTATTAATAGGACGTGCTGGAGGGATAGATTCATCACCCAAAGACTCCCTATGCTGTGAAACAAAATCCCGGTATATGTGAGGCAGAGCACCTCGCTGGCCTTGTTCAAGAGAAATCTTGACCAATGGATGGGAGATCGCAGATACACCCCAGGGATTACCTCAGTGTCACTGCTCGACAGAGGCACAGCAAAATAATGGGTATAGTTCCCCATACTAAAGGGGTGGCGTAAGCCACAAAACGATGGGCTAGGCTTGTAAATGCCCTCGGGCAGATAGCCTAGTATGAACCTATGAACCTATGAACCTATGAAATACCAAGGCTGAGAACTGCCTGAAGATGATGTATTTCTATGAGGGACTTTTACGTTGATCTGTAAGTAAGCAGCAGCTGTACTGTGAAGACTATATTAATTTGGTTGTATTGGGAAGTGAACTCCAAATGTTATTTCTTCGCTGCACATAAATTGCACTTGAACCAGAGAGACTATGAATGTTGTATACTACACTGATGTTTTTTTTTTTTTTTTTTGCAAGCCTTGCATGGTTAATTTATACTATACTCCATTGTGTTTTTCCATTCCCGCATTGCAACCTACAGGTGCCATGCATTACTAAGTTAATTATCCCACATGGAAAAAGAGAACTGCTCCTGTTTTCTGTGTTTACTCCACTAGAAAAGAGAGAGCAAATCTTTGTTATGCCAATGGTCTGTTACACAATGTTAAACAAAGGGGAGAAACATATACAGACTCTGCAAACCATTAGGGATATAAGTTAACAAATAATGGCTGTTCAGGAGAAGGGTTTGGCTACAATTACTTTCCAGGAACAAATGAATTTTTTAGTCACTGTGCTGTCCACCAGAATGGACCACCCTACCACTAAAGAAACAAGAGTAAAGATAACAACACCAAAGCATATCTTGTTGATTTTGAAATATATTATACCCATGTGATTTGAGCTCAGTCTGATGGAGGTAAGATTGCACTCCCTTAACTTACAGAAGCACTTAAAGCACATATGGCCATAGGAGGTACTTATCTTATGAACAATCAAAATGAAAAAAAATATATTAGCTATTGCTATGTATCTTTAAGCAAGAGCTGTGAAATCTCTTAACAGGAAACCTAGTTCAAGTAAAATGGTAAGAGCACAAATTTCTCATTTTAAATATGTTTCACACTTATGAGTAAAACCGCAAGTGAACAGTAAAGGTGAAATAATAGACATGTTAGTAGTTGATAAGTTCAGAATGTCACTCCCAAAATAATTTACTTAAATGGGCTTTCCAGAATGTCCTTAAGAGTACTGATAACTGAAAGATTGCGAGCTAATGAAACTGTTTCAAACTTAGCAACCTAAGCCTGTAACTAAAAGTATGCAGATGTCTGCAAGCACACAGAAACGTTCAGCAACTGAACTGATATATTTCAGATATGGGATGGCTCATTAATATTCAAAAACGTGTACACTGATTGGTAAGCCCAACCAGCGTGCCCGTTATAAATTGAGCATATACCAATAGAAAAAAGTCCAATCACTGAAGCACCATTGAGTGGCCAGACTTTCTTCTATTAGTATGTGGTACACAGGCATATGTCTCAACTGTCCAAATTTTTGCCTCATATTTTTGGTCTGTTCCTCATAAAATTTGTGGTTTTCCAATAAATAACCGAGGATTGAAGTCACTAAATAATGAAACACATTTCAGTTGCAGACTTCATATTCTTCACACAATGCACGGTGACACAAATTTAGTTATTCTCGCAGCTTTCTGAGTTTATAAGAGCAACATTTACTATCAGTCCCCATTTTGGGCCTTTGTTCCCCCTTTATTTAAGGCTTTGCTTACATTTCTTGAGCAAAGTGGTTAAGAGGTATGTACAGAGGGCAGAGCAAAAACAAGGAAAGCCAGGAATGTTCTGCTATACTAAAGAAATATACCTGATTTTCCTTGTATTTCAGCCCTGTCTTGCTCGTACCTCTAAACATTCCAGATTTTGTAATTTAAAAAAAAAGCAATGGAGATATTCCTTTCTTTGTTGCTTGTTTTCCATGGCAAGTAAGTAATTTATTTCTTAAATAATGTCATAGTATAATAGCAATAACTGACTCGTGGGTGTGGGTATATGACGACTTACCCATACCCACTAGTCGGTTATTGCTTGATTATTTAATTAGTAATAGGAACGTTGTACATAACAAAAATGTAATTTTTTACCAACATGCTGGTAATGAAAATATACAAATGGAATGGTATACTGTAACTTCTAGAGTAGAAGAATTGGCATATTGTTTCTATGCCACCTGTGACTAAGTTAGCCAGGTGTGCTGTATTGAAGGATGGGAAGGAAGGAAAAGGCTACTACATTCTGGGAGCATTTTTACACTTAAGGAGCCATATGTATATAGACATGAAACAAATGACAAGAGAAAGGTGGAAGGAATGTGTCATTATGGAGACAGAAAGCAGTATCTGTACCATATAGAAATTCTAACTTTGTTGGATTATACAGTGCATTCTTTAGTGTTGATACCTTATTTAACTCACGATGTCATTACTGAGCAACATTTCCCTCAGTTTACAGTATTATATAAATTGTTGGGGGAGTGTGCACAACTAGGTACTCTGAAGTCAGAGAATACACGTAATAAACATGGTAAGGGGTGCAGCAGCAATCTGGTATACATATCCTTGACTACTCTTAAAGTACACAATCGTGATAAAGAAAATGAGAAGCGATAGTTGTAGGAAGTAAAAGGAACATAAATCTGGCTTTGGTTGGAAGTAATAGAATACGTGTGCTACCAGAAACCTGTATCTGAGTCTTATCAGAAAACCTTATTTGTTAAATAAGTAAGAAACTGGTAGGGAAGAACCTACAGTGCATGATACAGAACATTGTCAGAAAATACCAGTCAATACAGTAATGAAGGATGTCTGTGGAGGCAGAGAGGGAGAGGCCCATAATGATAAACTTGCTAAGTGAAGAAAGAAATGTAGAAAACCTGAAAAGAGACCCAGGTTTCCCATTGTAAAATCAAACTGGAGAGCTAGTCAGAAGTAGGACTGTCAGCAGCAGATACTTAAAGAGACAGAAGTTACTGATGTCCAAATAAAAGAAATACCAAAATCAAAAACAGAAAAAAGTCACTGGCATGAATTGCCTTTCGTAGAGGATGTAGTAGAAGAAACACCTGTACCTATATTTGTAGGTGAAGAGGCTATATCCTCTACTTTAATGTCAGTACAGTGAGAAAAGTTTTTCTGACTTGACATATTTGCAAATAAGCAAAGAAAATTTTAGGAATGGACAGTAGGAACATGATACACTAAGTAGGAGTAGAATAGATATAGCCAGAAGAGAAGGAGAAACAGAAGAGCAAGGGTGGCCTAATGGTTAAGGTGTTCGACTTAGAAACACAAGGTGCAGGGTTTGATTCTCACAAGGGATAATCGGCTAGGCTTAAAATGGCTCACAAGGGCAGTTAGCTTAGTACAAACCTATGAACCTATGAGCCATAGCATACTCAAATTTTGAGTTAAAGAACAAGTTACTGTACAGGGTGCACAAAGACAAAGAAGAAATACTGCACAAACTGTTCTACGACTTAGTGATGGGCAAAAAAAAAAACAACATATAATTTTATTTTAATGGCCTAATGTGATGAAAGACATTGATAACTTCTGTGCATCGTGTCTGGAATGTTAAAGATGACTCCACATCATGGATTTAACAGTTTGTTGATACCTGTCTGTTTTACTGAAGTCTGATTTCAACCGATAGCCATATGGCTACCAATGCATTCTAGTGATTATTGATTTTGCCATTACCTTTCCAAAGTTGTACCCCTGCAAAATGCCAATGCTGTAGTCGGGATTACCAAACAAATACTTGTGGACGGGAGAACATGATTTATGTCCAGGGTAATACACCAGCTTTGCCAGTGTTTTAAAGTAAAACAGTTAAGAACTTCAGTGTACAGCCCTCAGACTGATTGGTTAGTAAAGTGCTTTAATAAATGCTTTAATAAAACTCTGAAGTCTGTGCTAAAGAAGACTTTAGAATCCGAGGGTAAGAACTGGATCAGTTACAACCCGTCTCCCTCTTGTTGTAAGTGAGGTGCCCCAGTCTTCAACAAGAATTACCCTGTTTGGGTTATTAAACAGTGCAGATCCCAAAAGTTTGCTGGACACAGCAAATGACACTGGGGGAAGAAAATAATTAGAAGTTTGATAGCATACTACAAACTTGAAAGAAAGGTTAACATTGTTATTCCAGTAGTTAAGCATAAGAGCATATACAAAGGAAACAGGAGATGTAATAAAGGGTTTATAGTAGAAATGCCAAACTTAGAGAGTAAAGTGTTAGTATTAGTGCCCCTTCTGAAAATACATTTATAGTGAAATGGCTTATGCCTTTACGATGATAGATAAAATTAATGACATATATTATAAAACAGGACAGACTTGAAGGAGAAAACCAGAGTACATATGTCACATAAGTGTGTTAAAATAATAAAGGGGAAGCTAAAACTTCTGTAGTCAGTCTAGGTGTTAACATAAATACCAATTATTCTGTCAGGGAATTCTATCCTTGCTATTCTTGTTGATGAAATGTTATCTAAGTCAGAGAATTAAGAAGTAAAAGAGTATTTACTGATAAATATTTTTGCTAAGTAACCTTGTAGAACAAATATAATACAGCATTGCATTAAGACTGTGCAATGGAGAAGATAAACCAAAAATGGTATAGGATACCAAAGCCCCAATGAAAAACAATAAGTGAAGAAGTGGGAGAATCCTTTAAGTATGAGTTATTAAGGAGTAGTCCCTAAGGTGGATGGCTCTGTATGATTTTATGATTTCCAGTAAGTGATTGAGATATCCACATCTGGTCATTTTTCAATGCCCATAGTGGATGATCTCATACAGATATTAGGCAAAGGAAGATTTTTGACCACCATAGCCTTAACCACGGTGTGCTGGCAGATTCTCCTTACCCCTGAAGCAAAGCAGATGGCAGCATTCTCATCTCTTGAAAATTTTTTTTCTGTCATACCATGTTACTCTTTGGACTTCATGGAGTTTCTGACACTTTTCAAAGGCTCGCAGATAAAGTGCTGAAACCTCTCACCATGTACTTGTCTGCATACATATAAACATAGCAGTTTATTCATCAGATTGGAAATCACATTTATCCAAAGTTCAAGCCATGCTGGACTTTTTAAGACAGTCAGGGCTTTCAATTAATGCTGCAAAAGGTAAGCTTTATATGACAGAATCCAAATACTATGGGTGGGTGTTACGGAGAGAGGTAACTATACCCTAAACAGGTGTCAAAACCTGACCTATACCCAGTATCATTCAACATGTGAAGGCAATTTTAGGATTTGCAGGCTATTAAAATTAGTTCATACCCAGCTTTTCTACCACAGGCTGTCCTGTGACAGACCTTATAAATGATAAGGCACGGCACTCATCCAAATAAGGTGGACCTTAGAAAGAGATGAGACTTTTAACCTGTTGAAATTTATCTCAAATTCAGAGCGAGTCTTAGTTGCTTATGACTCTCTTAATCCTTTTGTTTTATACATAGATGCATCTAAAGTTGGTTTGGGAATTGTGTTATCTTTGGAAGTAGTTGGTGAGGAACACCTAGTCTATTACTAAAGTAAAAAGTTAAATATTGCCAAGACAAGGTACTCTATAACAAAGTGGGGATGTCTTGCAATTAAGTGAGCATTAACTTCTTTGTAGTATTACTTATGACAAAGCTTCGCTTTAGTAACTGGCCATAGACCCTTGCAGTGGTTGTATAAACAACATGATGTGAATACCAAGCAATGAATATGGTCTCTGTTACTGTTACAGCCCTTCATTTCACCATGAGATACAGGTCTGGCAACAGCCACATTAATGTGAATAAGTTATCCAGGTCCCTTAACCCATACCAATCAACATAGAACTGAGGGCACTGTGCTGGGGGAGTCATTGTAATGTAGTGGCTGTTTCAGAAAACCATAGGGCTGGTACATAAACTCTCTACATTATGACAGTTCACATGTTTACGAAGTCTAATGTATGTCCTAGGTAAAGAGGGTTTGTAGCCCATAACCTCAGATACTTTGCCTCTCCTAGAGAGGGATTTTCTTGACAAGCATGGAGACTCCAGGTGAACATTGTTCAGAAAGAGCTGTGGAGTACCATGAATACCAAACGCCTGACTGTGGATACTCAGAGAGTACCAAGGAATTGCTTGTGGGTGTTATGACAAAGGGAAATACTACCAGCCCAGCTATCTGGAATTTTGTAAATATTTCTATGTCATTTGTGAATATTAATATGATTTATATAGAAATGTAACAGAAGGAGATACTGCCAGCCCAGCTATCTGGAAGTTTGTAAGTGGTTGTGTCATTTCTGAATGCCAACATGCTTTATGTAAGATGCTTGTGCTACAACTGTGTTAGAACTGTATGTTCTGTACCGAACTAAAATGTAACCACAGCATGCCCTGCTGGCTTAGAACAGAAATGTAAATAAACTTGTAATTGTGTGAATGTATATATTTTTAACAGGTGGAAACAAGGACATGGACGGTTAACTTGCAAATCTTCAAGAAAATAGTTGAAATTAAATTGTTTTACAATTGTGCTATAAAAGTTATCTTTCAGTTTCAGTTAACAGGAGACCGGATGTCTACCCTAGGGGACTGTCTGTCTTGTTCTGTAAGTGTTTTATGCCTTCTGTCAGTTGCAAACATCTGAAGGCTATGTATATTCACAGAGAGATGAAAATGTGGGTAATTTCTGATAATGATGGTTGGAAACTAAAGTCAGGTGACAAAAAGTGATGTCATCCAAGCTAACCCAGCAGTAATATTTGATATTAATTTAAGAGCTCTCAGAGAGAGAGGGAGGACATTTTGTATTTGTCTTTGACCTGACAGCATCAGCTGGAAAACATCCACTCACCTTGCCTTGCTCTAAGCAAGTTTCTAGGGCATAGTAACTTTTTTAGATTCAGATAGGAATGTAGTAAACTCTGATGTAACTGATTACTTACTGAGTATTGTCTTGTACTTTTATTATTTATTATTAAATATATTTAAACCTATCATTGTGGCTGATATCTGTGAGACATATTTACGCTCTTAAAGTACTTGCATATCTATTTGGTGACACTGTGGGCTACTCCTAATAGCCTTGTCTCTTGGTCAAACTACCATTTTGATTAATAGTAACATTACACAGTAGGATTGGACACCCTTTGTTAAGGGTCTTAACGTAGCTGATAAAGAGTGGCTGGTGGCAGTCAGAACTACCTTATAGTCTGGGCAGAAGGGGGCATAGCTAGTAAACCCATGCCAGCCTTTCCCGTGTGTGTGTGTGTGTGTGTGTGTGTGTGTGTGTGTGTGTGTGTGTGTGTGTGTGTGTGTGTTTTTGTAAATAAATCAAATCTCAAAGTGTGTGTGTGTCAGCTACTTGGGCAGGGACATGAAGCACTGGTTGGACAAAGAGGGTACTGGAGATCTTGTTTTGGCCAGTCAACTGAGATTTCAACCCTATAGCTGTGCCAGTGGGGAGTCTTATTGGGGATCTGGAGAAAGAGGAAGAATCTAGTCCCAGACTAACTGTGATCTCTGTGTGCTCTTAAGGGAAATTGAACTTTACTGTGTGTGTAATTGTCATCCTCCCACTGTGTATGTTCCCTGCTGTTGCCATTGGTGAGGATTGAGGTTCCTTGATTATTGGGCCGGTGCTGGTGCTTCACAGGTGTACTAAGCACTGCAAGGCAGCTTAACCTAATCCAGAATACCTGAGCTGTAGATGGTCAGTAACCAATGTATTTCTCTGACGTACTTTAAGTTTAACTCACAGGGATCAGTCTTGGGTCTTCTCCTGTTTGGCATCTACTTCACAGAAGTCCAGGCCAACACAGAGGGACTCTGACTGACAAAGTTCACAGATGACTGCAAGCTGGGAGCCATTATTAACTCTCCATGTGATGTAACTTAGCCTTTTAATTGTGGCTGGCCAGTTTAGACATATTAAAGCTCATAGAGTACTTGCATATCTATATGGTGACACTGTACAGGCCACTCCTAAATAGCTTTGCTCTTGGTCAGACTGCCATTTGGATTAATAGTAACATTACATAGTAAGATTGGACACCCTTTGCTAAGGGCCTTAAAGTATCTGATAAGAGTGGCTGGTGGCAGCTGGAACTGTCTTATAGTCTGGGCAGAAGGGGGCATATCTACTAAACCTCTGCCAGCCTTTCTCAGGTGTGTGTGTTTATATAGAAATCAAACCTTAAATTGTGTGTGTGTGTGTGTGTGTGTGTGTGTGTGTGTGTGTGTGTGTGTGTGTGTGTGTGTATCAGCTACTTGGGCAAGGACATGAAGCACTGGCTAGACAGAGAGGGTGCTGGAGGTTTTGTCTTGGCCACTCAGTTGAGATCTCAACCCTATAGCTGTGCCAGTGGGGAGTCTTATTGGGGATCTGGAGAAAGAGGGAGAAACCAGCTGCAGACTGACTGTGATCTCTGTGTGCTCTTAAGGGAAATTGCACTTTACTGTGTGTGTACTTGTTATCCTCCCAGTGTGTATGCTCCCCACTCTTGCCAGTGGTGAGGATTGAGGCTCCTTGATTATTGGGCCAGTAAAGGGGCATCACAGCTTCCAATTTACAATCATATGCAAACTTGATGAGCCACAGGCCTTTGACATTAGCCTTGAATTCTGAGAAGTATATGCGAAACAGGAGCTGGCCCAACATGGAGCCATGGGTGGAGGTGATCTCACTGATCCCATCTTCCTGTGTCCTAAATGTGATCCAGCTGGAAATCCAGTGAGTTATGTGGGGATTTATGCCTAGTTCTGAGAGTTTCTCAATGGTACCTGAGTGGGGAATTGTATTGAACACCTTGGCCAGCTCGAGGTAGGTGGTATGCACTGTTTTCTCCTCATTCATAGCCATGGTAACCCTCTTGAAGAATGCTACCAGGTTAAGTATGCAAGACCTTCCCTTAACAAAGCCAAACTGGGATGGGACCAGTGTCTGTAGGTTACCAATGTTCTTGTTAATCATTTCCATGATAATTTGTTCCATGGCTTTGCATTTTAGACTTGTCAGACTGATAGGTCTGTAGTTCCCAGGGTAAGTTAATGGTGCACCCTTATGAAGAGGGATGACCATTGTGACCCTCCATTCATCTGGAGTGTAACCTGTTTTGAGGTTGTAGTTGGAGTGCTTCAATTGGTCCTACTAGCTATTGTTGAGGCCCACTGAAGTATTGTTTTTGGTCATAGCAAGTGCCTGCAGGACCTATTCCCTGTTGTTCATTCAGGGGGATATGCTAGAAGAGATTTCACAGAGGTAATAGGAGGGGTAGTGGGGGTGAAGTTAGAGCTAAATGTATCAGTCAGTAAATTTGTTATGTCACCCTGGTCAATGAAGGTCATTCCATTTACCACCAGTTCTGCACACTGCTGAGTATTACCTTTAAGGTTACTGACATAGCTAAAGAAGGCCTTGTGATTGTCCTTTGCCTCTGAGGCTGTCCTGACCCTATAACTGGGCTTGTTGGACTTTATTAGACCTCTTAGTTTCTTGTTTAGTTGAATCAGAGAACTCTTGTCTCTGTGAGAGTTGCTCTTTCTCATTTTTGTCCATGACTTTTTTCTTTTATTTGATATGGCCTTTTAAAGTAAGGATTCCACCAGTGTGGTTTGTTTTTGGTCTTAGATCTGGGGTTTACTTCTGGTAGGTATGACAACCTCAATGCAGCATTTACATGTTTGTACAGGGTTTCTGTAAATACTTCTGCATAAGTAGCTGTGTTCTTAGGGTTTGGCAGAGCCATTAATTTTGACAGACCGTCACTTAATAGCATGTAGTTTGTTTTAGAACAATTCCTAACTCTTATGAGATTAGTTGGGTTTTCTGGGCTGATTTTTATTTTGAAGGATACAACTTTTTGGTCTGACTTCACTAACTAGAATGTGACATGGGCTAGGATGCATTGCCTTCCCATACTGGTGACTACTGGGTTCAGTATGTTTGATCCTCTGGTCCAGGTTGTTTGTGTTAATAATGTCCAGGAAACATTGTGCATGTGAGTTAGAGGCAATGCATTTTTCCCAGACTGTAGGAACATAATTAAAGTCTCCCATGAAAAGGGTGTTTGGATGGTGAGGGCTTCTAGTTGGTCAAGGATAGAGTTATGAGTATCACAGGTCATAGAAGGCAACCTGTAACTGGCCAGGACATGGTAAGGAATCTTGTCTATGGTGACTTGGATATGGATGATTCTAGGTCATCATCCTGTTTAACCAACCTAGAGTTATATTTGCTGCTAATGGAGACTGTGATACCTCCATCTTTAGCCCCAGTTTTTGTTGCTGTTGGTGTAAATGTGTGGAATATGTTCAAGCCTTCTACTGCCAGAGTACTTTATATGGCTTTAAACCAAATCTCAGTAACAGCACAGATGTCTACATTCTCCAGAGTGAGTGAGGAGAGCTTGTAGGGTGTGGAGTTTCCTGTTTAGGCTCCTGTCATTGAGCAATAACACCTTAAGGTTGCTCTATTTTTTTTTTTTTTTTTTGCTTTGTTGATAGTTTTGCCATGTTGCCATTGCCTAAAAAGGGCTCTAAGGGAATGTATTAAGTTTTAACCAATACCCGAAAGCCCAAAGAGGCAAGTGCAGACAATCCTTGGCAAAGCAAAGTCATCTGTTAACAGTGTCCTTCTATGCCCCTGGAGTGGCACCAGAAACTAAGCCAATTATTAAAATCAGTAATTTTCTATATTGAAAGAGTTTATCAACTCAAATAACAAAATACAAAAAAAAATGGAAAAGGCTTAAACAGCTGAACTGATAAAACTGCAAAACTCAGAGGTCAAAATGTAGAAATAGCTGGCTGAGTATAAGACTGCTCAAAAACAACTGTTTCAAAAAATGGTCGAGTTAGACAACAGAACATGCAGGGAGAACCTGAGATTTTCTGCGTACCAGAGAAACTGAAATGATTAGACTGTATTAATTTTATGAAAGCACAAATAATCAACTGGAGTGGTATTCCACAACAGCATTTGTTAATTGAAAGGGCACATATTGTGTATGCTCCAAACCTAGCCATGAGAAAGCGGCCAAGTTCTGTCTTTGTAAAGATGCAGTCATACCAGCAGAAAGAGTTGATCCTGACAAAATTGTGGCAGAAGGGCAAAGTATTACAAACTGGAGACAATAGAGTGCTTGTGAAAAATTATTATTCACTGCACCACAGGCAGAAGAGAAGCAAATTTATCCCAGAAGTCAGGGGAATGTTGAGAGTGAGGTGTGAGGTTCAAGCTGCTATACTCAGCTGTATTCAGAATATTTTTCCTGGGGGATTAAAGTCATTTTTAAAGGAGAATAGGCTAAAGAACAGTTATAAAAGTTTGTCCAACATAAAGTGAGCCATCAAACAGAAAGGAACTTAGTTTCTCATTCTTCTAAAGCTCATAGAGAGACGTTGCCAGTGAAACCTTTTTCCAGTGTTCCAAAGAAAAATGCTTGAGAGACTGAAAAAAATCACAGGAGTTGACTAGAAGAATTGAGAGTACTTTGGACTTGAACCAGATTCTGAAGTTGGTAAATGCAGATAAACAGGGAGAAACCTAGCAACACTAAAGCTGTTGAATAAACATGAGATTATAAAGCATCAGTCACATTTGTGAAATATGGTTTATAAGAAAAAGAGGCTGATAAAGATTAGACTTTTATTGACTTTAAACTTTGAGGGTCTGAAAAGCATATACCCTACCTCATTTCATTGATGTTTGGAAGGAAAGTAAAATGAAGGGGGAAAGTAAGTAAAACAAATTTTATTCTTACTATTTATTTAGAACATATCATGATATAAATTTCATACTATATAGTAAAACATTTTCAGTTATTGTATGTGATAAAGATACTAAAGTAAACAAGTGCTTTTTTTTCTTCTTTAGTTTTAAAAAATGTAGGTATTACAGTGTAAAAAAAGAAAAGCTGGATGAAAGCATAGTTAAGTTAATATGCTGTAATCTTGGGTTATTGGGGTGGGGATGGGGTATAAAAGTGCAGATATTACACTATATGTATAGTTGCTTTGTTTTCTCTTACTTTTGCATAAGTGAATGTCTGGATTAAGGCCCATGATTTAATTTAATAGCATTTTTTGTAAGCAAGCAGGTTTTAAAAATAAGAGAACACTGAATATAATGAAAAGTTCCCTTTAGCAAATAAATATTCAGTTTGAGTTGTGAAGTCTGTAGCTGAGGGCAGCTGTATGTTTTGTTCTAATGTTTCCATGTGGATAGGTTGACTATAGCATCTGGCAATAAATCTCAACAGATGTGGACATAATTTCTGAGAGAAACATAAAAATAAAATGTAATAAGGGAAAGCAGCTTAGTAAAACATAAAGTTTGAAATTACTTGAAGTGAATAAGATACAGCAGCTTTCCAGGTTCCTAAATACTTTAATGTATTAATTATTACAGTATATAGGTTAGTTTTTTTAACATAGACAGTACACTTTTTAAGGCTAAAAGTGTTTGTTTTATGAAAGCATACTAGCTGTTTTCACAACTGGGATGGGAATAAAGATACAATAAGAACAGACAGCAGTTAGTGTAACCAGGAGTACAGGCTGTAACATGTGCCTTAGCAAGGACAACCTTAATTTTAGGTTAGATAATGCCTATTGGTGCAACTGTCAATTTGGGACAATTGTTCCTATCAAGGGAGTAAAATTCATTTTAGACCACGACCACAAAAACAGTTGAATAAAAACAAAAATGCAGACTCCTATCGATGCAAGCCCTTGCTGTAGACCAGGCTGTACAAACACAACTAAAAACTTTTGCTGCCAGCACCAATAAAAAGCGAACATAGAAAGAAACTTGGTGAAACACGAAACCTTAATGCCAAGTTTATTAACAATAAAACAAGCGTTTTCACTGGAGACACTGCTACAGCTTCATCCTTCATTCCTACATTCACACCTTAGAGTGTACTTTTTTCCTACCATTGCTAGAAGGCCCAGCCTATCCTTTCCCATCTCTTTACACATTTTGTATCTCTTTAATACCATAGTTTGTATATTTCTTCCCCTTTTTTCGAATATTTGTAACACTTCAAATTACCATCACTGGTATTTAGCCTTTCTGTTCTTTCTAGTTTAAAAAAAAAGTTTAGTTATTTGTCGTTGTTGTGGCCTGTTTCTCAGGATGTCCAAAGAAGGATCAGTGGGATTTAAAAAGTGCAAAAAAGTATGGGCTCAAATTGCCTTTTTTTGATTCCCATAAGCTTTACTCAGCTTGGGCCCAAAGCACTTAAAACAAGGTTGCAGCATCTGTCGTGGGTTTAATCCCCAAGCTCTGGATGACAGAAAAAATAAATTAATTTTGAAAGACTTCCTTCTCTGAGGCAATTACTGGAGCTTAATCCCCCAAACACAAGACTAGGGACCCTGCAGAAAGGTCTTAAGAGTGATTTCTGGCCCAGAAATTGTAGTTTATTGGCCGTTTGGGCAGTTTTTCCATCTCTTTCAACTTTCTGGTTTAAAAGCCTGCATTTGCGCTTGTTTCCCACCTTTCCTGTAACTAGTCTAGTCCAGAAACAGATTTGCTGTATCCAGGACTGTTTATAAGCTTCTGAGCCCCCCAGGCCTTTCTGTGTTGGAGGGAAGCATTCTAGCTTATCAGTGGGAGTGGTAAGCACTAGGTAGCCTATCTACCACAAGATCCAGGTACAGACTCTTAGTTTTAGCACTTAAATTTGCATATTCGTGCTCAGCACTTGTTCAGAACTTGTTGTTAGCACTAAATAAGCTGAAAATTACTACAACACTCAACCTTCCCCTTTACCTAAGGGAAAACAGTTTTTGTACTTACTTTCCTCACTTGCTTAGAGAAAAACAGCTGTTATACTCACTTTCCTCACTTGTCTAGAGGAAAATAGTTTTTTATTCAGGCATGTCCAAGGGTCAGCTCCCAGTGTTCTCTCCTGTCTATCTGATGAATCTGGGCATCTTGAGGCAATGTAGCAATTGCCTCATGTACACAGACAACCCTCTCCTCCTACCACTCAACACCACAACCTGTGAGAGATGCACTTATCTAGGCAAACTGGAGGTAAAGCTCTCTCCAACCAAGACTAAACTTGACAGTCAAGAGGAGAAGTTAAACACTTTCACCACACCACACTCATCACATAGTCCCACTAAACCTTCACCACCAAAATCCACACATAGAAACACAAAAACATTCGCAGAGGCTCTCAGTAATAATGTGCTCAAGCAACAGAGACCTCCAAAGCAGAAGGGCAAGCAACCTCCATTCCCCAACACAACCCAAATGACACATAGCCCACAGACTCAGTATGCCAATAAACCACAACCCATAAGGCAAACCAACGTACCCAACACACTAGTCATAGGTGACTTTATAGTCAGGCTCACTGATGTCTCACTCACCAGGCTAAACAAGGAGAAGGTTACTGTCAGCTGCCTGTCAGGTGCCAGGATCCGCCACATAGCCCAATCACTCAGGTCACTCCACAACAAGTAAAATATGACTCTGTCATTGTCCATGTTGGTGTGAACGACCTGAGACATACCTCCCTGGACTACATGAAAAGAGACATGGAAGAGCTCTCCGATCCTGTAGCCCAGGCAGGTATGACCCTAGCCCTGAGTAGCATTCTGCCATCGCCCAGAATGATACCGCAGTACAAGGATAAAATTATTGACTTCAAGAATTGGATAAGCTTCTGGTGTCATTCTAAAGGGATCCGATATCTGTCAGCCAGGGACGTCATGGTCGACAGACCACGATGCTTTCCCAGAGATGGCCTGCATCTGTCGCCCCTGGGATTCCAGATACTGGCTAAGGCTCTTGCTGCCCCTATAGTGCCTTTTTTAGGCAAGGTTCAAATGACAGTCACCACCATAACAGGAACAGGCAAGCAAAAACTGAGGGTTATGCTACTCAGTGCTAGAAGTCTAAATCTCAAAATCCACTCACTCGAGGCACTCCTTAAAATAGACAACATCGATATCTGTGCAGTGACTGAGACCTGGTTCAAGGCTCTAGCGAGTACCCCTGCATTACCAGGCTATAAATCATACCACACTTTTCGTCCATCTAACCTGGACCAGAACACCAAAGGTGGAGGTGTGTCCATATTCATTAAGGATATCCACACCTCCAGGCTAGTTGCGCAGCGTAATGCATCCGAGGTTTTTCAAGTGCAACTAACTGTGGGCAAAACTGCAATCCAAATTCTAGCTTGCTACAGATTCCCCACCATTCCCCAGGATTCCCACTGCTGTTTTCTTAATATACTGGAAAATATTAGGTTTCAACCAACCACCCTAATAATGAGTGATTTCAACTACCCCACCATTAACTGGGAAAACTACTCATGTACCAACTCCTTCGCTCAGTGCTTTTTGGAATTCATAAATTCCAGTGCCCTTGATCAGCTTATCCACACCTCCATGAGGGGCAACAATATCCTAGACCTAGTCATTACCAACATGAGTGACCGGTGTTCCACACCTGAAATCAACTCCTCATTGGTCAGATCCGAACATAAGCTAATCACCCTAGATATCTGCATCCCGCCCCCACCCAACATTAAGGAAACCACGGTAAAACATTTCTCCAAAGCCAACTTAATGCTTCTTAAGACAGAAGTGGCAAACTTCATGACACCTATGCAGATGGACAATACAGTTACGACTGCTGAATCCTACACATATGCACTCTATAAGCACATACACGAGTGCATGGATCGTGCTATCCCAGACAGAACCAAGACGCTATCCTACAAAAAAAGGAAGCCAATCTGGTGGTCCCTGCCATAAACAAACTCTACAACAGAAGGAAGAAATTGTTGCAAAAGGGAGTAAAATCCCATGAGTGGAGGAGCTCCCTGGTCAGCCTCAGTAAGAAGCTGAGATCCCTTATAAGATCCTCCAAATCTAGCTACGAAAACAAAATCACCACTGATTCTAAGGGCAACCACAAAACATTCTATAGGTATGTCAAGATTCTCAGTGGCAGCACCCAGTTCTACCCTGAGTTACAGCACAACGGCACGAAAATTACAGAAACAACTGATATTGCCAACGTCCTGGCAGATAGGTTCAGTGCTGACTTTACCCCCCCTCACCCCTAAAGGGCCCATATCTATTCAGAAAGAATGTAGAGTCCCTGTAATCACATCTATGCAGGTAAAAGCTGCACTCTCTAAAACTAAAAACACAGCATCCATGGGACCGGACAACATCCCAGGCTGCGTTTTACACGAACTTCAGAACGAACTGGCTCCCCACCTAAGCACCATGTTCAGTCATAGTCTCACGTCAGGCTTTGTGCCCACTGAATGACGCACAGCAACAGTTATCCAACTCCACAAAGGGGGAGCCACCACTGATTCTGGGAACTATCGCCCAATTAGCCTGACGAGCCTGGTCTGCAAGGTCATGGAATGTATCGTCATGGAACTCATAAACAAAGACACTGGAAACCTCCAAACTCTGGACCCCATCCAGTTTGGGTTTGTGAAAGGCAGATCATGCCCTTTAGTGGAGTACCACAGGGTTCAGTCCTGGGACCTCTCCTGTTTGGTATGTACTTCTCTGAAGTACAGGCTAACACAGAAGGCCTCTGGCTGATGAAGTTCACAGATGACTGCAAACTAGGAGCAATAGTCGAGTCCCCAAATGATGTGGACGTCCAACAGAAGGGCCTCACTGAGTCAGATGCCTGGTGTCAGAGGCATGGCCTCAAGCTCAATGCCAAAACGTGCATTGTCATCCTCTTTAGTAAAAACTCTGTACCCATGAACTACCACATAAACGGCAGTCTACTTAACGCCAAGTGTGTGATAAGAGACCTTGGGACCCAGGTGGACAGTAGTCTCTCCTTTGATAATCACAAAGCCACAGTAGTCCGGAGATCCTTCTTTGTGGCACACTTCATCACAAAAGGGTTCTCATCCAGGAAAAAAGAGGTCATTGTTCCCCTTTACTCGGCACTCATTAGACCCATTATAGAGTACAACGCCCCTTTTGGAATGTACCTCACAAGACATCTGCAGCAACTGGAAAGGTCACAGAAGTACTTCACAAAGAGGATTAGTGGCCTCAAACAGATTCCCTACACTGACCATCTCAAAAAACTCCAGCTTTACTCTGTAGCATATCGCCTACTCTGAAGAGATCTCTGCCTAACATATAAAGCTATGTCAAACCCAGAGCTCTTGGACATGCTACACCTAAAGAAATCCCAATCCCTCGGAGCTACATGCTCTAGAGACCTAAACCTTGTCACCACAATAAACAGGACATGCTAGAGGGATAGATTCATGTCCCAGAGACTTCCTATACTCTGGAACAAGCTACCCATCTATGTCAAGCAAAGTTTCTCATTAGCACTCTTCAAGAAAAATCTTGATGAGTGGACGGGAAATAAGAACTACACCCTAGGGATCACTTGTGTGGCTCTGCTTGACAGGGTCACAGTAAATTAACTTTCTTGGGTGGCCTAAGCCAGGGAACCTTGTTGGCTAGGCTTACTTAGGTCCTTGGGCCGATAGCGTAGTACCTACCTGTGAACCTATGAATCTTCAGCTTCTTCCTTGTCAGAACCTAAAAAGAAAAAGGAAAGATCAGATCCAAAATTAGTTACAGTCCGACCTTCATTGGATTCGATCAAACTGGTGTCAGATCCTACATCCTTGGATCCAAATCCTCTACTGAGGGCTACTTATTCTCCTCATCTGGATCCAGTCCAATCCAGAGTACCTTCTCCCTTTTAAAAAGCTGCTCCAAATCTCCATCCCTAGCATCTTTTCATTCCTCCAGGAGTCTCACTGACGCAGGTGTGGAGAGAATGATAAGGAAATTCCTCATGGCACAAATTCAGATGAGAGCTTTTATGGCTCCTACCCCTTCAGAACAGAAAGCCCGATCATCCACTCCATTATCTTCCTTCTCTCCAGAGTGGTCTGCTTTCAAGGTTGTGAAGAGAGTGCTCTCTGTTTCGGCAGGACAGAATCCACTGTCTGCTTCTAGCATGTCTTTACGTCTTGAGCCTCAGCATTCTACCCCCCAGGGACAGCCAGCTTAAAGTTTCCAGACTACCTAGCCAAGTATTCTAATCTTATCTGATACCTCACTGGACCATACCACAGAGGAAGTCCATAGGAAGAGAAAATGCAAAACTAGGCAATTGGACTCTTCTCAAGAGGATATTGATTTTGATGAAGGAGAGGGGTCTTCAAAATCACCACTTGTTGACATCTTATTTGGAGACATTCTCGAGATCCTTAAGCGGAAGGGTGGCTGGTCTTCCCAAGACCTATCTCTGGAGAAATCAGTATTTCTAGAGGCATTTGGAGCTGGCCCATCTACCTACTGGGTTACTCTGCCCATCAATGAGCTCATTGATTTGGTTTCTAGGTGGGTGTGGAAGGAACCTGATTCGGTTGAGTCAATGCTCAAAAGACCAGACCAGAGTCTGGCTCCACCAGTAGGAAGGGAATTTTGGGATAAGGGGGTGCTAGTAGATGCCTTGGTTGTGGTGGCAGCTACAAAAAAGGAAGTTGCTGAACAGAGTTCCACTATCCGTCCTCCTAACAGAGAGTCTAGGGCAACTGACAGATTTGGGAAGCATGTTTATGCTTCAGTGACTTTTGCACACAGATCACTGAACTATCTGGCATATTTTATGAGACTTCAGAGATCTAGTTAAAGAGCTATCGAAATCTCTTTCTGGAATCAAAACTGCTGATGTTCAATCTTTACTAGCCTCTCAGTTGGCTCCCCTACAAGCTATATCTAATTCATTCATGAAGCTTATCTCGCACACTGCAGAAGGCACCTCAAGGACCACAGGTTCAGGTATTTCCATCAGGAGACATGCCTAGGTGCATCTGTGTGATTTTGCAGAGCCCTTCGAGTCCTTGTTCATCCATGCTCCTTTTGATGGCACTTATTTGTTTGGCCCCACAGTGAAGGACACACTGTCCAGGTGTGAGAAAAATGGGAAAACCCTTTATGCAGTGGGTGTGCATTTTTCAACCCCTCAAAAGACCTTTTCCAGGAATCAATGGGGAGGTAGAAAAATGTGGTTCAAAAAGTCCCAGGGTCCCTTCTAGGATACATGTGGTGATAGATCCCCCAGAGGCAGAGGGGGGAGTTATAATGGATAGCAATGCCTCCATGGCAGAGGAGGGTCCACAGAGCAAGCGGTCTTGAGATTCTTTTTCCAACAGACTGTTTCAGTGGTCCTGAAAGGAGGCCTGATTGCTCACCTCTGGTGGCAGTCAGGCGTTGCTTACCTCTGCACCACAGAGCATGGCTAGATAGAACAAAAGACAATTGGGTGCAGAGGATTATTTCCAGAGGTTATATAATTCCCTTTTCCCCAACTCCTCCATTGTTAAGAAAATTTCCCAATGTTCCACCCAGTCAGAGGAAAGCAGTAGCACTAGAAATCCAAAAGCTGCTAAGAAAAAAAGTCATTCAAGAGGTTGCAGCAGACCAAATAGAATCTAGAACATACTCAAGAAAACAGAGGACTGGAGACCAGTTTTGGATCTCAGCATATTGAACAAGTCAGTTCAACACACAAAGTTCCAGATGGTCACGGTTCAGTCCATTCTGCCCTTTCTGAGCAAGGATGACTGGATGTCCTCGATAGCCCTTCAGGATGCTTACTATCACATAAAAATGAACAGACAATCCAGAAGGTACTTATGCTTCCATCTGGGGGCCAGTCACTACTAGTTCAGAGCACTGCCCTTTGGACTCACCACAGCCCCCAGGGTGTTCATCAAATATATGGCAGTAGTAGCAGCTCACTTGAGACTGCAGGTATTCTGAGTGTTTCCATATTTAGACAACTGTTTCATTACTTCCCCAACCAGGCATCGACTGATAGAAGTATGTGATTAGTGCTACAGACTTGTTTACATCTCAGAATAACCATAAATTATAAGTCTCTCTTAGAACTGACCCAGACATTAGAATTTATAGGGGCAGTGTTCAACACAGTATCTGTGGTAACTTCTCTACCTCTGTAAGGAGTACAAACAATAAGGATGCAGGTGAGGAAAGTGATTTGCAGTACCAGAATTTCATCTTGAGTGATTCTGCAAGCTCTCGGATCAGTGTCAGCAGCAATAATTTTAGTTTCTTTAGCAAGATTTCACATGAGAATTCTATAGTGGATGCTACTAACACAATAGTCAAAGTTTCTCAACCCATGTCAGCAAAGATAAGGATAACTCATGTATGCAAAAGATATCTCTGGTGGTGGCCGCAGTCACAACAGGTATTACAAGGCTATAGTGACCATGGACTCTTCCCAGATTGGGTGGGGGGGGGTGTTTCCTGGGGAAAACATTCCAAGGCACTTGGTCCCCTGAAGAGGCCAACTTGCATATCAATGGAGATGACAGCAGAGCTTTTAGCATTGCAGGCATTCCAAGACTCTCTTCCTCTGGAACAATTGCAGTCCATACAAACAACTTGTCAGTAATTTGGTACACCAACAAACAAGGGAGAGCCAGATCTTATCTCCTGTGTTGAGAAGCTCTCAGAGTGTGGCAATGAGCAGTATCTTCCAACCGCTTTCTAATAATGCATATTCTGGGCAAGTCAAACGTGATAGCAGACAAACTGAGCAGGTCCATCTTTCTATCTCATGAGCGGTCTCTCAATAACAGTAATGGATATGATTTTCAGTCAGTGGGGCCATCCTTGTTGTGATCTTTTTGCCTCTCGCCTAAACAAGTGCAACAGCTTTTTTGCCCTAATCACCCCACCGGAGAAATCACCGATGGATACTGTACTCTACAGTTGGCCCCCTGTTCTTCTGTATGGTTACCCTCTGACCCCCCAATTCCCAAATTCCTGCAGGAAGTAGCCTGGTTGAAGAGCAAACTTATCCTCACTGTGCCTTACTGGCCTCAGCAAATTTGTTTTCCCTTCCTTTGCATTCACCTACAATATCCACCTTGGATTCTGGATCCAATTCCAGACCTACTGTCCCACCCAACAGGCATGGTTCACCCTGATATCTCAAGCCTCAAACTAACAGCGGGGTTTCTCCAATTCCTTTAAGAGCCAGACAACCAATGCTGTGTTCCCCTGGATAGTACAACAGTCATTCATTTCTCACACTGTTTGGAATTAGTTGTGAGCCCTCCATTCCAGTTGTAGTTCTACAAATTTATTTTTCTCAGAAAGTTATACAGCTGTTCCTGCCATTATTTTTCCACAAGCAACCAGCATGTGATGGTCAGTACCCCACTGGACTGCCAACAATGTGACATCCCCCACTATCCTGGTTCAGTAACTAAGGAGCTTCAGTCCTCACTAATGACTCCATTGTGAGACTGTCACTTAAACAGGAGTAATATTTCACAATTTTCCCCTAGGAACACAACAGGAACTTGCTCTGTAACCTGGGACTGAACTGTATACTTCTGTCTACCCTAAATATAACTCCTTATTGCACACCTCCGAGCAATGTGTCCCAGTTTAAGACACACTCACACTTAAATAAATTAAATCTCACACATCCAAACACTTCTGAGAAAGCCTGACACAGATTTCCAGCTGTGTCCCTTCTCCAAAATAATACAGTAACACGCTGCCACCAATCAGAGAGAGTCTACACTTTTAAAGGGGTGTCCAATTATGAAAATTAAATACTAAAGCAAATGATAGCAAATGACGTAAAGTAGCCAGGATTTTGGAGTGACTCAGGAAGTTATCAAAGCAGGTATTTTCATGCTAGGCTATCTATATCAGTAAAACAAAACACTGTTTACAACAGAGAATTTATTAATATGTGTATGCTATAAAATGACTGATACAATGAACACTTATACAGAAATTTCATTGAGTGTGAGAACTGTAATATTTTTTTATGCTTAAAAAAGTTGAAAGAATTTTTTGGAGTGGCGATTGGGATACCAAAATGGAATTTAACTCATTCCCTAAAATGGAGCTCAGGAAGTTTGCACTGTAAGTGATTATGAAAGATATATAAATGGAAAACTCTTCAGCATAAACTGTTTTTATAGTGGTAGTATTCTTTAGGTTCTAGATTTTAAACTGAATTTTATAAGTCACAGTAAACACAGTCCCCTGGATTCCCGTATCCTCCGTGTAAGACTAAATAAGTCTTACACGGAGACTGCAGTTGAATGGTATGACGTCAGCGTGCCATGAATATTCATGAGGGCATGCTGACTCAACCGTAAGTCTTACACGGACCGTGTAGGAAATCAGGGGGCGTGTCCGACTGCCAAGCAGTCTAAATGTCCACGCCCCTGCAAGGGTTTGAAAAGTAAAATGAAAACACACAAGAGCGAGTCCGCTCAAGTGTCCTTGCACCCAACACCACACTCCCTGACATTGTAAACCCCATCACAATTATAAAAAGTAAAACATTCATTTTATTTTTTTTAATTTCCTGAAATAGCTGCCCGTATTTGCGTGCGTGTGCACGGGTGTGCCCATTGCTTAGCTGCAGTTAGCAATTCCAACATGGAAGAGCATAAGAAAGAAATGTTTATGCAAATCACACCAAATAGCAATAGCGTAAAGGTGAGGAGGCATTCACGGTTCAAGTCCCACCACTCCCCTTCTTATTTATGTTTTAAATCAGTATATGAAATAATACCTGACATATATGATTAAAATATTAGTAAAAAGCCGTGAAATGGCCTATGTATCAGTGAAGAAAATGTATATTTTTAAAGGATCCTGATATATAATTGCCCGCAGTTAAGCAGTGCTTTACCCAGCGCAATAGAGTTTCCCAGAGTTAAATAGCGCTTTACCCAGCGCAGTAGAGTTGCCCAGAGTTAAATAGCACTTTACCCAGTGCAGTAGAGTTGCCCATAGTTAAATAGCACTTTACCCAGTGCAGTAGAGTTGCTCATAGTTAAATAGCATTGTACCAAGTGCAATAGAGGTGCCCATAGTTAAATAGTGCTTTAACCAGCGCAATCTGTTCGCACCAACCAGGGCACCATAGGGCAATGTGGAGCAACGTAGAGCAAAGTTGCTTAAACACAGCCACCCTAGCCTGTCTGGGCAGTATTAAAATAAAATGAATGACATGGTTCGAACCCAGGACTATGTGCACCATAATCAAAGTACTGAACCACTAAGCCATGACAGCTTAGGAGAAACAACCACTGTTAACATACATATACTTGGAAATGGTAGATTAACCATTACTAAGCAGGTCTGCAGTCAGCCGAGAATTTTCAAAAACTGCCCCTCACAAAAAAGTGCGGGAAATGCGGCATATTTAAGCCCCATAGGCGGGAATACTCACCATAACTGATTGTAGCTCACATCTGCAGTTAGAATGGCTAGTCCTGGAGAGGGTATACGCTTCCGAGCGCAATGTTGGGGCATCGAGGAGTCGAAATACATGGTTTGGCTCCTTGTCCACCATCATTAGTCAAGACTCCTGCAGGGCCAGTTCCAAGGGACGGAGTACAAGGCAGAGGCTTGGAACCGGTTAGCTCATGACCTCACCAGTGTCACAGGCATTGCTCGGACTGGTGAGCAGGTCAGTCACCACCATGCAGACCTGAAGAGATGGAAGCAGGACCACCTGAACCAATGGATACAGGAGGCCCGTGGGATGCAAGATACCCCACAACTGAGTAGGTAGCCATGGAATGCAGTATGTAAGAATTGATGATTGATTCTGTATAATGGATAGGTGTGTCTCAATATCCCTTCATTTACTTCACAGCTGCAGGTGACCGTGCTGCGAATCAGCAAGCCTATGCAGATAGGCTGCACCACCAGGCAGGTTAGTGATTATTCTGCATGTATTTTTGTATAAAATAGGGGAGAGAGCATGAAAGAAAGTGTTGTAGTCCAATAATACAGCCATAAAATGCCCTGAATAAGTCATCTGCATGTACTGTCATATAAAAAAGTCAGAGAGCCAGAAAAAAAGAGTGTAGTAACCCATTAAGAAAGGTAAAATATGTCCGGAATAATATCTCTGCAGGTACTGTCATATAAAATAAGTGAGCGAGCCTGAAAAAGAGTGTTCTAACCTATTAATAAAGGTATAATATGTCTTGAATATGTCTTCCATATGCACTGTTATATCAAATAAAGGAGTGAGCCTGTGGAAAAGTGTGTAATGTAATTAATAAAGGTATAAAACCCGGAGTGTGTCTGTGTCACTTACTTTGAAATGTTGTTGTACCCTTGCATTATACAAATAGTACTGTTTTAATAAGTGCTGGCAACCCAGAGTTGTGCAGTACCATCTAAAGTGGGTGATGGAAGTACCAGTAGCTGTGAAGCATATATACAGTCCTCAACAGTCAGTTACTGGCTTGCATGCATAAGTAAATCTGGCACACGAGTAGCATGTTAATTTGTTCCCCAGAAATGTGAGTGTGCTTTAAGAAATGCAGGGTTCTGTACAAATTGAAGTGAAAATGTCATGTGAAAACATCCAGATATGTAGATAAAGAAATATAAATGAAATCAAGAAATATGTAGCAGTAACATCTGCATCTTGGACACTTAGTATGTCAGATATAGGTCGTCAGATATAGGTCAGGTATATATTGAACTAGCCAAACCCATTACACAACCTAATGCATGTTGGCAAGTGTAATAATACATGTAGGGGATATACACGTGCAGTCACTAGGAATGTAGTTTAGACTAAAAGTACTTATAAGATGTTAATTGAGGTTTCTTTCTACACCCTACTGTATGTGCATAAACCATGCAATTCCACACCTCAATGGGTATGTGTAATCTCAAATATTTGTTGGGACATATGTCCTGCTATTGTTCTATAAATATTTGCATTCACTTTGATGCATGTGCCCTGTTCAAACACCACAGTCATGGTGGCCTGTTGCTACCAATCATCCCTGCATGCTGTTGGAATATCCACTGTCGTTCAGTATATGCATGTGTTATGCTTGCTGTTCAACTGTTGGAACCTTGGTGTGTTGGGTTAATGGGAATATTACTGCATGCTGTTAAAACTAATCTGGAATGCTGTTGTTTATGTTGTAATTAAACACACCTAATCACAGAACGTATGTAAAGGCCGGTCCCAGTGGACCCACCTGTCCCTCCTCAGCTGGCGAGTGCACCAGGCACCAGCAGGTCTGCTGCCCAGCCCACGCTCCCCTCCTCCGTTTGTCCTGTGCCACCTTTGGGTGGAAGCGCCTCAGGGGATGGGGCTCGTCCGCCTCGTGCAAGCGTGGGCGGAGAAGGGCCACCTGTCACCCTTCAAAGGGTCTGGGCTGTGGTGCATAGGGAGATCCAGCATTCGCTGATCCCCTACGCCAGCTCGAGGCGAGAGTGGCATGTCTCACAGGTGAGTCTGCCCGTCCTACGCAGCCCCCAGCACAGCCACCCTCGGGGCTGTGAAGGTGCAGTGGTGACTGCCCATGGGTAGGGATCTCAGTTCCACTGTTACCATCTGTGGGCTCATGGGCTTGCGATTTTCCAAACATCTGTCCCCATCAATTGTGTTCACTCACCCCATGTGTCTTACACTGCCCCTGTATGCATCTTGTTTGTCTTGTCTGTTAACCTCCCCAACCTACCTCCCCAAACATACCTACTTCCTCTACCTGGCTTTCCACTCTCACCTGAAAAAAAAAAAAAGGGCAATCTGTACTCACAAAAAAATTACGCCCCATACCCATACATAGCTGCCCATTTCGCACACATGTCCGCTGGACATGTAAACTGATAATTATAATTGGCAGTACAACATACTTTGTTGTCCTCACCCCTCTCCCAGGGGTGGAAGGTTTCAAATATCACTCCAAATTTATTGCATATGCACAGCTGTTGCTGGTAAAGAAATGGGCAGCTATGGACCTTCCCTACACCCGTCCTGCACATCCCGAGCTTGTTTACCTACTGTCTGTCCCTCTTTGTGCCCCCTTTTTCACCACTTTCCTATCTCCCCATTTTCTTTTCTTTCAAAGAAATTAGCGTGGGGGTTAGCGGGAGTGAGCACTTTTAAGCAGTAGTAAGTGGGTTTAAGCGAGTGTGCGCATGTGTGTGCTTAGCTAAGCATCGCGCAAATCCACGCAAACCCGCTTACATCTGCTTAAAAGTGCCTTAGTCACTCTATGTCAGGGCCCTTGTTCTGCCCAGCAGCAAAAGAAAAAACCTCTGCCAGTCTCGAACCCCAGACTATTGACACAGTAGACTGCCTGAATTACCACTAAGCCACAGGAGATATACAAATAAATTGGTGCTGAAATAAATATATCATGCATTACAATGAGGGAATGTAAATGGAAATTAGGAATGGCATAACACAAATCCTGTTCTGTTGGCTTCAGCAGTTGTTGTGGAATTGCATGACATGACTGTGAAAAGAGAACCAGCCATTCTAGCAGGGAATAATGTTACAGTAGCACCTTACAAACACCACACAGTATCAGACCAGGATAAACACTGGCAAAGTTGAATAGGACAGAGGCCAGACTCTCCAACTGTGACTGCTTTACAGGGATGTCCCTGATTTGTAAACAAATGTTAGCTGTGCCCCTCTGAATTACTCTGAAAAGTACATTAGGCAGAAAAGTGGGGAATCACACTTAATGAATAATATCAATAGGTGAGAATAGACACTGCTTGCATGTCAGAAAAGGTGTAGTAATACATATGCTCCGATTCCCAAGAAATTCTCAACTGCAATATGTCTGTAATATATTGCAGGTGTATCTCACTTATATGTACCTTTCACTGAGGCCATTCAAATATATACCTGAGAGTATCTGAGGCCTGGAAGAGGCAGAAACACACAGGCATAGCAGCATTCCTGCTGTTACACACTCTGCAAATAGGTTTGGAAGGAGTTCCACAAGCATGCCGTTATGTAGGAGTACAACACAGAAATTTCACAGGATGTAGCCATGTACTGCTAGCAACCAACTGTGACAATGCCATTGTGCCAATGCTGAAAAGACTGGTGTGGTGCACAGACAAAGAATAATAGGCTAACCTCTAGCTACCATCTGGATATGTCCACAGGTGGGAGCTACGCAGACAGACTACTTGCCTTGATAGACTAACAGGTACACAGCAACCCTGTATGTTCAGCAAGATAAACCTCACACGATAATAAAAAAATGCTCTTTGCAGTTCTGCACCCCTACCCAAAGGTACGACATACCTGTGTATTCAGGCAAAAACAAGGGTGTAGGTAGGCATACTCAGTACTGAAACATGTCCAGTTGTGTTGAGCAGCCTGTGCTAATGTCAACACAAACCACAAACTGTTCAGAAGTGAGTAACTTAATAATTACAGTATAGCAGTTCACAAACAGTGCATGTGCCACAGGAATACATTGCAATAACCACATTTGTATGGCAGTTAATTGTCTAATTCAGAAAGAAAGTACATACTCCCATGTATCCTGTGTTAGCATTTGGAGGGGTGAGTACATGTCTATACTGAGAAGTGTGTACTGGAAGCAGCAACATTCAGGTTTGAGTACAACATGCATATCACTGGCTACAACCCTAGCTTCAGATAAGAGACATATACCAATCTTCTGACTGACAGAACGGTGTCCAGAGCAAACAAGCATGGGCCCCACCTTGGAAAGCTGAAAGGGCTACGCCTACCTAACCTAGCATTTTATAGCAGTGGGCTGCAATCACAGTGAGTACTGCAGTCACCACACAGCAGGCTGTATGCAATTACTGAATGGTGGGCAGCAATTGGTGCAGAGGCTGTCACATGCACATGTGCAGATACCTAGAAAAGCAGGTTGTACCTGCTGTCCACACATGCAATAATATCATTGCAGGAACAGGGAGATAGAGAGCGAGAGAGAAACAGAGACACAGACAGAGACACAGAGAAAAGAGACAGAAACAGATACAGAAACAGACAGAGAAAACCCAAAACAAACAACCAAAAAAAAAAAAAAAAACAACAACAAAACAGTAGACGGAGCAGGGAAAACAAAGGTAAGGTATGTAACTCGTATGTATGTGCCGGCATGTAGTAGATGTTCCTGAACTACACACTGCAAATCATCCATATGTGGCAGCAGTACATATCTATCTGTATCTGCACATGTGCATAGGGCAAAGGACATACTGCAACTGTTAGTTAAGGGTGGACACATATATGTCGTTGAAGGTTGTTATGTGCATATATCTATGTAGGTCGTAGTGTGAGGCATAGAAAACAGCATGCAGTGCTGATATATGTCATGTGGTGGTTAAACACTGTGGGACTGATTTGTGAGATCTGCTGTGTTACAGCCAGTGAGGCCTGCTAAAGCTACATGGGCTGAGGACACCAAAATGCATTCTGCACAACACTGTGCAATATAATCACATAACTGTACATCCCACAACTGTCGCATAAGTGATATCCCCACCATGAAAGGTGGACTGTACATGTGCCTATATGTACATCTATATGTACAGCAATGGATGTGTACATGTATGTATATGTATATATATATATATATATATATATATATATATATATATATATATATATATGTGTGTGTGTATATATATATATATATATATATATATATATATATATATATATATATATATATACACACACACACGTATATATATATATATATATATATATATATATATATATATATATATATATATACATATATATATATATATATATATAGAGAGAGACGGGGTCATATGTACTGCAACAGGTGTGTGGTGACCAAGGCATGGACTGTAGACAAGTGCCGATACTGCAGTGCCATTCCTCCTTTCCAAAACACTGTACCCATTAACTACCACATAGGTAGAAGTCTATCTAGCACTGAAGGTGTGATAAGGAAACATGGGACACAGGTGGACAGTAGCCCCCCTTTGATAAAGACAGTGCCACACTAGACTTGTAATCTGTCTATGTGGTATGTGTCATGACAACAGGTGTGTCATCTAGGGAAATATAGGTCAGTGTTCCCCTCTACTCATCACAATGCCCCGTGTGGTATGTACCTCACATGACAACTACAGCAAGTGGAAAGGCCACAGACATACCTCACAAAGGGTAATATTGGCCTCAAACAGATGCCCTATGCAGACTGACTCACAAAACCACAGCTAGACTGTATTGCATACCGCCCACACAGAGGTGACCTCTGCCAGACATACAGAGGTATGTCAGACCCATAGCTGTGCGACAACCACCAGGGCAACATATTACAATCCCTCCGGGCTACACGCTCTAGGGCCTTAAACCTCGTCAGCTCACTAAACAGCACATGCTGGAGGGATGGGTTCCTATCTCAGAGATATGCCATACTCTGGAATAGACCACCTAGCAATAGCAAACAAGGCTCCTCATTAGCAGTTGTCATAAATACCCCTGATGATTGTTTGGGAGATTGGTAATACACCCCAGGAATCCCCTCTGTGGTTCTGGTTGACAGGGGCAAGTGAAATCAAAGTACATGTGTGGCAAAGGCCATGGTAGCATATGGCTAGGCTGCTGTAGGCCCTAGGGCCAATAGCATCTCACCTACCTATGACACTATGCACTCACACATGTACGCAATGCAATACCTGCTATGAGAGGTTGATTAAGTGTAACGCTTAATGTGTGCAAGGTCTGTAAAGGTGTGATAACATAGTGTGAAGTTGTATCTGTCATGGTAGTGTCTATCCTAGCTGTGAGGCCCGGAAAAGATGTGTATGTTATTGTTAGGCAGACATAGTAGTATGGCATATGATGTGACGTAGTTCCTTGTTGACGACTGTGGTGTCCCATTGTAGGCTAAAGCAATACATGTATGCTTAGTGAGTGGTACTGCTGGTGAATCTGACTCCCATATGAACTGTAGTACTACCTGAAGCTGTAGGCCTAAACAGCACAGTATGGTGTGTGTTGACATTGCTTGGAAACACTGTCTTATGTGTTTCCTGTAGTCTGCACAGAGGACATAACTCAGGCATAAGGGTTTGTAAGTAGTGGCACACAGTACGGTATGGTACGCAGGTAAAGCGCATCTGTGTTGGCATACAGTGGTGTTTTGTCTGATGTGTGTGTAATTATGCCTGTACCATGGCCGCAATCATATGTGTGTTACAGGGTATACGTGTGTATCTAGCAACATATATACTCTGTTACAGCAGTATGCCACCTATATTAACAACTGTGCACATATGTTAGGCAGGGCTATGGCATCAATGACTAGGGTGGTTTACTGGTACTACTGTAACTGTACTTTACATTCATTGCAATGGATGACATCCTTGTTCGTGCATTAGCATGATATATACCCCTGTGGCGAGGTTATGCATTGTGTCACAAATAGTGTGCCGGGTACTGTTGTATAGTGGTTTGATATATAGAGTGTGCCAGGCACTGTTAGTCAGTTGTGGCCTGCGAACCAATATGTGGTATTGAACGTGTGTATCCTCTGACAGACAAACGGATGGTATATATGGCAGTGAAGTGATATCTGTGGTTAAGGGTGTAAAGTGTGCCACAAGACTCGCTCACACATATTGTTCATTTCTCTTTCAGCCTGATGGCCCACCAACGTAACCCTTCTTACACAGCAGCGGAGGAAGAGGTGATCCAGCAAAGCCTGGTGCAGCACTACACACTGTTGTTTTCCAGAAGCAGCCAGCACCAGCATGAGCGGACTGCACTGTGGTAAGATCTTGTTCATTGGGTAAATGACATAGGCATGCATAACCGGACATATGAGCAGGTACACCATCACTGCAGTGATTTAATTAGACATGTCCGGCGGCATGCGTCTGATATCCATAGACAACAGCTTGCCACAGGTGGTGGGGTGGCCATTCATCCCCCCCCTCACCAGAGTGGAGGAGCTGCTCCTAAGCATGGTGGCTCCTGGACAACAACAGCAACTCCCACAGACATGTGTTGTCATGGAGGCCGGAACCACCCAGCATGTTGACATGGAGCGTGCAGGTAACATGCCCTATGTGTAGACTACAGTTACTTGTATTGTTAGATTATGTCTCTGTGAGATGTGTACTGTGTGTTTAGCAGTTGTGCTGCCTAGTGTTGTGCAATACTGATATTTGGAATATTATCTGTACACCTGTGACTGTCGACTGTTGTTCTACTGTAGTTTAGCAAACCCACAGTAGCAATGCCACAATTGTGGCCACTGACGAACTCTCTCATATTCTCGTAGGTCCCTCTGTTGTGACAGCAGGGCAGACGATCCATGCTGGTGAGTGTGGTATAACTGCAATGTTGGTAATGAAATGTGCATGTCATAGGTGAGGTGTAAGCCATGTACACGTAACACACCTACGCATAATGCATGCCGTCCATGTTTGCTGTAAGATGTTGCACAGCTCAGTAATGTCAGTAGCTGCCTCAATGACATGCAATACACAGAGCATCAGACACAGTTGTGGCAACACTGTACTGCACATTGGATAGGCATAGTTGCTACAGCTGTACACAACATAACATGTTTATCATACACAGTACACCTCAACATGCTACATATGGCATTACCACACACCTGCTGTAAGGTCACACTTCAGTATCCCACATGTCATCCACACACACATGATAAACCTCAGGGGTAGAGGCCTATCATGGAGCTGTGCAACACTCTTCAAGACATAACACTGTCAAGTTAGGCAATGCTCCCTATTGGGCACCCACACACCCATGTACAAAGTGGCTGTGTAATTGTGAACGTGGCCACGGCACTGCAGTTCAGGTACAGCATGCTAGGCGGTGGTCTGTCACACATTAGTAGCCGTGAGTGACCACATGATACATGATGATGATGATGGCTCATGGTAGTACACCCCATCCAGTTATAGTGACCACAGTACTACACATAGCAGTCATTGCTTTGCACCTCAATGTTGTGTGTGTGTGCAAACATATGCACCTATACACAATATGCATAGCATGTTGTTTGTGTGCTTACATATGCCAGTATACACAATATGCATAGCAGTCGCCATCTGTACAAAGTGACACATATATGTCCTGGAATGCTATTGGGTGTATAGGTCACATGACACACATTGGGTATGTCTTGTGTTTAATGTTGCAGTCGTGTAGCATGCCATGTCATGGCTGGCACCGACATATCTGCAATATGTCCCACACTCACCATAACCACTATACAATGGCCATGTCGAGCATTTGGATTCCTCGACGTCTACATGCACCACTCATCCCGTGTGTGTACATAGCATGCATGTGCTACACCTGTGCCCAGTATTATCTGCTATGGACACAGACACTGTAATCAGACATGGAAATCTATGTGTCACACAGATAACACATCCAGCCATGGTATGTATAGCTGTGAGTGATGGTGCACAGGACGTTGCAGAGCTGATAATACTTGCACAGCAGTGTTGTGTCCATGTACACATTGTGTTCCAGGGTGTAGTCAATCACTGAACAACTACACATATCCATCAAAGCCATGTATACTGTCATTAAATAGGGTCGTCTACACTCGCACTGCATGGTCTTGAGCAACATATATTCTGCATGCTGACACGTGTGAGGTGACTGCTTGCCTTGTGATACTGTCACCCACCTTCACCCACTATTGAGTATGTGTTGGATTGCTGGTGTGTGGGTGTATCTGCTGTAGTGAGGAGTGTATTTGTGTGCATGAGTGCGTGTGTTCATGTGTTCATGTGTGCATGTGTGCTAACATCATGTACAGATTGTAAAGTGTGTTTCCTGTCTTCCTCTCACAGGTGCTGAGTTTGGGGTGGCTGAATGCAGCAGGGAACCTGAAGTCACAGCCACAAATAGTGGAGATGATGAGACATGTATTGTGGCACAGGCAGGTTTGACAGGGTCTGTCATTGGTTCACCAATCGACAGTACACAGTGTTCCACCCCATCTATGCGCACACTCATACTGCCAATACATCCCTCATCACCAGTGGCCTTAGCCGAGGGACAGCATACAGTTGGCATTGACAAGGATGCTGTGGTACCCATGGCACTTGCATCCCCTCACAGCAGCCATACCCGGATTCCTGGAACAGTACCACATAGGCGGATGTCCAGGGGTTCTCGGGGGAGCACCGCTGGTCGTATTGCCTCTGGCAGACGTGCCCCCACAGGTCTTACAACCTCGAGTATGTTCCGGGCTGTAATGCAGGCACAAGCATCTATGGAACGGTACACCAGACAGGGACTAAGGGCGCAGAGGCCCCATTGCACCGCTATCAATGACAGCATCCGTGACCTTGCCGGTGCCATCCGGAATTACACCGAGGTCATTGATAGATGTTGGGGGGAGACATTAGATGCCCTCCACAATGAGTTTTCCATGAGCCAGGACCATGCGGAACAGGTTGAGACGTCGACACGGATGCATGCCAGCAACATCAACAGCTGGCAGTTGTCACTGATGGCCCACAGATCACAGCCGCTCCTCTAGTGGCAGTACCAGCCCCAACAATGCTGGGGCTGGCCTGTCGATTGACCATCCTAGTAGACCACGTGCACGTGGCTCTGGCCAGTCCCAGCAGGGACATGGGTCCACTTGACATACCTCTGCCTCTGATGATAGTACCCAGTCAGGGTTGGTACCCGATACTGTCCGTAGCACCCCTGCCAGGCACAGGTACTGTGTCTGTGGCCAGCGACAGTGATCTGTACAGCCTGGCAGGTACAGTCTGTGGCTGTCCCACAACCTCCTGTATATGGCAGCCACATGGAGCTGTGTGCATGCAGACACACACACATTAACCAGACAACTAGGGCTCACACATACACACACACACACATTACATCAACATTGGCCCATGCTATACTGTTGTCCCTCACACACACACACACACACACACACACACACACACACACACACACACACACACACACACACACACACACACACACAGACATGTCGATTGGATGGGTCAATGTCGGGCTCTGGCAAACCAACAACACACCCTGTGCATATGATGACACCTGTGCCACCTCTTGTCATCTGTAACATTGATGCAGGAAAAGGCTAACATGCTGCTGATGCACAGGGTGACATTATAGCAGTGTAGCAATATTAGCAAGTTGTCAACAGGAAAGTGTAATGATAGCCTTGTAGGTATATCTGAGCAGGCTTGATGCATCAAAGCTCTGATTGTCAATGTAGCATTGCTTACACCAGTGTTAGGTCTGAGTATGTATTGTCCGCCCATGTGCCACTTGGCTGAAGTGTATAGTGTTGCCAGCATGTGTTAGTGAGTGGACAGTACGTGTGTCATGTGTGCAGTACAGATTAGCAGGTGTACATCTGTGAACATGGTGGGTGCGCACTGTCTGCATGTACGTGCATAGTGGACACATGGGACGTGTGACATACCCTGTTTTACACTTTGTTAACATCTCATAGTATCTCTCGATGGCCAGTATGCATTCTACTACAGATATGTACTAACATGGGTACACATGTGTGTATGACATGAGTTGACACTATGCTGTGGGTGATACTGTTAATATCTGTCAATGTTTTGCATTCTGGTAGTATACACAACCTCAACAGCATGACTAGAACCAATCATTATATCATGTCCTGACAACTGACACACAGTTGTAGGGAACTCAGTAACAGTGGGATCCTTCCGCTACTATACTATAACAGTAACCAGTGGTATTGACTGCCACCTGTTCTGGGACCACACCTGTTTGGCATATAGGCCTCTTAGGTACATGCAAACGCACTAGGGATATGTCCATCCACATCTGGAAATGCATGCATTGGCCTACAATGCATTCTCTGGATGGGACACATATCCTACACAAGGATATCATACAGACAGATACCTGTTGTCCGACACATGCTGTATTGCACTAAGCCTACTATGGCATAGTCATCCACATTTACTCTACATACTATCCCGACAGTACCACGTAGGTGGTAACCCCCAACATGTATGTTGGGTACCAATGTGTACCTACAGCCATGTGTTATGTCATCTGTCCCTTGGTATCCACATATCCAGAGGTATTGTGGAGTCCCTCGGTGTATCACGTAAGACATTAGGGGCCTGAATGCATATCCACAAGGCAGTTATACACATATAATGACTGTCCATTATTGCCAGTCATTGTTGTGTATGAACATGTCTGACATATACCCCAGACATGTACCCTCACTCACACTACTCTATAGTAACTGTTATGGGAGTGTGTGGCACAGATGACCTTGGCCACAGATCACTACAGTGGCCGGCCTTGTCACATACATACATATGTGACCTACGATCTGAGAAGCAGCAGCACAGTCTGTCAAAGGAAACAAATGTATTCATGTAGTATGCAGGCTTCACACCTATGTACTAATTGAGGTCACATGTACATATATTTATTTGCCACACAGATGCCTGATGTGTGCAATGCACATACTGTTTTAATCCTGATATGTCATACCATAGTAAAAGCAAAACCCACACCGCATTGACCAACAGTGTCACACACACACACACACACACACACACACACACACACACACACACACACACACACACACACACACACACACTCAGCAATTGCAGGTTTCAAACCCCTACCTATGTTATGATACTAGAGAGATACGCATTAACACAGCACGCTATATGCTTTACTGGGTGATTTGTTTTCTCCTGCTATATCTGTAGGATGCTGACATCATCAGACTTTCCAAAGAGGAATGTACCTCTTTTAATGTGTTTTCCCAGTCTCCAAAAAGGGCACTCCTCTCAAAGAAAATCACACACATACACACACCCCACACACACAGTCAGCAATTGCAGGATTCAAACCCCTACCGAACTATGTTATGATACTAGAAAGATACGCATTAACACGACGCGCTATATGCCTTACTGGGTGGTTTCTTTTCTCCTGCTATATTTGTAGGATGCTGACATCATCAGACTGGACATGGTCATGTGTGTACACTTTGTTTTATGCAATCCCAGGAATGAGCCATGTGGGTCGGCAGGTGTCAACAGCTTGAACAGGATCACATAATTCTTAGCTTGTGTGATCTATCTGTGGACAAATTGACATTCCTTCATATGTCAACACATATTTATGCACAGATTGTTGGTTTTGTACATACGACATGTATCTGGGATGTTGATAAAGGGCTATTCAAAGTCTATGTGAGACATGTGCAGCTCCGTTCAGTGATGTATGTCCTGGGTGGCTGCCTTGCAAACAGTCTAGCATGTTTGGGAACCATGATCTGCACATGAACATATCACAGTTGGTAGGGTTGTGTGTTTGTCAGCTTCCAATAGCTCTGTTTATGACTTCAACCATGATGGACTCCATGGCCTTACAGATCAGACTTCATAGGCTTACTGGACTGTACTTCCCATGGTGTGTTGTGCACCAACACTTGTGGGGAGTGCCATATGTTGCTGTAATGCATTCAACGGTTCCAGATCCTGTGGAGAGGGTGAGGCTCAACAGACTGTTCAGGTGCAGGGTCTGTTTGCTCTGTAGTTCATTCATGACACATATAGGGAAACAATGTAATCCAATTGCTGCCATGCGTTCGGCTTTGGGGGGAGCAGTTCACCCATTCTACATGTGACATCTCCAGGTATGATGATAGGGACTTTCATCAGTGGGAGGTAGGTATGTATATATGGGCCTGTCTGACAGGATGTCGGCATTGTCAGTCAGGTACAGTTGGCCCTGACTCAGGACATATATGAGTGTACATTGCTATTTATGACATAGCTGAAGGAGGTGTCATGATTCCGTCTGGACTCCTTCGCAGCTACTCTTTACAAAACACCGACAAACCTGAGCACTAATCCCTGTTATACTCTTTTACACACTTAACACCCTACTGATCCTTTGTGATCAGTCTACAGAGTATGTCATCATAATATCCTGGCATGTCCAGGGGTCGGTTTCGTGTGTACTGTCCAGTCCAGCTGGTGAATATTGTGATTTTGACACAATGTCACAACTGCCTCATGTACACAGACAACCCTGTCCTCCTCCCAACAAACTCATATATATGTGAGAGATACAACTATATAGACATACAGGAGGCTGAGCTCTCTCGACCCATGACTGGCACAGTCTATCAGGTGGTGAAGGTAACCACACACACCACATATCAGTCTCACATAAACCTATAGCGACAGCAATCAAACCATATTATCACACATAAACATACTCAGAGGCTCTAAATAAACTCTGCCTAAGCAACAGAGACCTCCAAAGCAGACACACAAACAACTGCTACCCCACTACAATACCCACATATCACATAGTTCACAATGTCAGTGTGCCACACAGTCATTGCCCTTCGGGTTAAACAACACACTTAATACACTTGTAATAGGTGACACTTATTGTCAGACACAGTAACGTCCCACTCACCAGGCCGAACAAGGGGATGGTCACTTTGAGCTGTCTGTCGGGTGCCAGGATCCACCACATAACACATGCACTCAGGTCACTCCAAAGCAAGTACAGAAATGGCTCCATCATTGTCCATGCTGGTGTGCAAAACCTCAGACGTTCCTCCCTGGACCACATGACATGATACATAGAGGAACTCTCTGATCATGTAGGCCAGGCCAGTATGACCCTGACCTTGTGTAGCATCTTACACTCACCAAGTATGATGTCACAGTATACAGACAAACTTATCACGTTTAACAGCTAGCTAACATATTGGTGTCATTCAAAGGGGATCCAGTGTCTGTCAGCCTGGGGTGACATGCTCGACATGCCACGTAGCTTCGCTATGGACAGCTTGCACCAGTCACCCTTGGACTTTCGAATACTGGCTAAGGCTATTGCTACCACCATAGTGCCTTTTTTAAGCGAGGCTCAAAAGACAAACCCACCTCCATAGACATTACAGAGTAAATGAAACTAAGGGTAATGCTGCTCAACACCAGATGTGTTACCCTCAAATTGCGCCCACACAGGACTCTCCTCAGTATGGAGAATAGCGATATCTGTGCACTAACAGACGCCTGGTTCAGGCTCACAAATGCACACCAGCACTACCAGGTTATATTTCATACCATGCTTTCTGACCACAAGACTCGGAACGGACAACACAAATAGGGGGAGTATCCATATACATCACAGATACACACACCTCCGGGTTAGTAGCACTGCACGAAGCATCGCAGACCATACATATGCAACTAACATTGTGCAAAACTGCCTTTCAGTTTGTTGCCTGCTACAGACCACCCTCCCAAACTCAGGAACCACACTCTGCTTTCCTGGGAACACTGGAGAATATGAAGGTCTCCCCAAACACCATTATTTTGGGTGACTTCAAATACCCAAACATTGACTGGGGATACTACTCAAGCCCCAACACCCTTGCCCAACAGTTGCTACTATTTGTAAACTCATATGCTATGGCACAACCGGTCACCACACCCACAAGAGGGGAAAACATATTGGACCTGATCATTACCAACATGGGGACTCTATGTTCCACACCAGCGATATACCCCTCATTGGTAAGGTCAGAACATACATTTATCTCACTGGACATCCATATCCCGTCCCCACACCCATCCTGGGTAATCTTGGTGAACTTCTCAAAAGCAAACGTCTCACTTCTCCAAACCAAGGTGGTATCCTTCAGAGACCCTGGGACAGTGGTAAATACAGCTCAAACTGCTGAATCCTTTACATACACATTCTATGGACACCTAGTGGACTGCATGGATCGTGCTATCCCAAATAACAACAAGACTCACTCCTCCAGTGACAGGGGACCTGTCTGGTAGACCCCGGCCATTAATAAGCTATACAATGAAAGGAGAAGCTACTACATGATAGAGCACAATCCCAGACAGGGAAGGCATCTGTGATCTGTACTAGCAGACAGCTACGATCACTCATGAATTTATCTAAGGCCTGCTTCTAACGGACAATTGCACCAGACACGTAGGACAATCACAAGGCCTTCAGTTATGACAGGAACCTGGGTGGACACTCACTGATATGCTGTGAGTTACTGCATACTGACTAAACATACCCTGAACCCACTGACATTGCCAACATCCTGGCAAACAGGTTCAGTGCAGATGTCTCCCCCCAACCCCGCTAAGGAGCAACTATCCATCCCAACAGAGTGTAACCTCCCTGACATCACAAATAAACAGGTGAGTGCTGCCCTCCCCAAAGCGGACAACACAGCATCAATGGGACCAGACGGTGTTCCGGCCTGCATCTTACAAGAGCTTCATGACAGACGTAACCCTCACATTAAGTCACTGTTCAATATCAGAGTTACTACAGGATATGTACCCAAGGAATGGCGTACAGCGACAGTGGTCCTGCTCCACAGAGTTGGTGCCACAATGGACCACAGACAATATCGCCCTATAAGCCTAACTAGCCTGTTCTGCAAAGCTATGGAGCGTATTTTCATGGGACTCATACGCATAGACATTGGGAACCTACAGACACTGTGTCCTACACATTTCAGCGTTGTTGTGGGCAGATCTTGTCTCTTGAACCTGTTCGTATTCTTTAAACAGTTACCAGGTCCATCGACGTAGGGACGGTTGTCCACACAGCCTACCTGGACCTTGCAAAATCCTTCAACACAATACCCCACTCAGCCATTATGCATAGGCTCACCAGCGTCGATATCGACACATATCTCACACGATGGATTGCTACCTGGATCAGGGATAGCACCCACATGGTCAGTATTGCAGGTGCCATGTCTGACTATACACCAGTTACACATGGCATCCCACAAGGCTCAGTCCTGGGACCTCTGTTGTTCAGTATATATTTGTCCGACGTACAGGCTAACACAGGAGGAATATGGCTGATCATGTTCGCAGATGACTGCAAACTGGGTGCTATAATCAACTCTCCAGCTGGCACATGCATACTCAAACAGGATCTCACAGAGATGGATGACTGGTGCCTGAGCCATGGCCTACAGCTAAATGCCATTAGTTGCATAGTCATCCCCTTTGGGAATAACAGCATGCCCACACATTACCACATAGGTAGTAATCCATTACATATGGTAGGAGTTGTTAGTGATTTGGGGACATGACTTGTTCGTACTCTCGCCTTTGACAATCACGTTGCCAAAGTGGTTAGACAGATCTTCTATATAGCCCACCTTATCCCATATGGTTTCACATCTAGATCAAGTGAGGTCATTGTGCCCCTATACTCATCACGGCCATGCTTGGTTACAATGCCACATTTGGGATGTACCTTACCCGACACTTGCAGCAACTGTAATGGCCACAAAAGTTCCTCAACAAGCAGATCTAGGGACTCACACGGATGCCCTGCACAGTTCGGATACAGTAACTCCAGCTCTACTCAGTCACTTACCGCCTACTCGGATGTGATGTGTGCCTGTTGTTTACGGAAATACCCAACCCAGAATTAATGGACATGTTCCACCTCAAGATATCTGACTCCCTTGGAGCTACACACTCCAGGGACATATACCTCAGCACAGATGTTAATAGGACATGCTGGAGGGACAGATTCTTATCCCAGAGGCTCCACTCACTCCGGATTGTAATTCTGGTTTCGCATAGGCAGAGCCACCCACTGACCACCTACAGGAGACATCTTGACAAGTGGATGGGTGATCGTATGTTTACCCCTGGGATATATTCTGGGTCCCTGCTAGACAGAGGCACAATAGACTAAACGTAAATGGGCTATCTTGTGTGACCTACTATTCACAGGCACAGTGTAGTAATCTGACAGGGCTGCGAAAGCCAAACACACTCTGGCTAGGCTTGTACATGCCCTAGGGCAGATAGCCTAATATCAACCTCTGAACCTATGATAATGTTCAGGATGCACAATGTTTATGGATGATACTGTTTGCAGGTTTTTATCGTCTTTGCTTTCCCACTTTCTATGAACAACTTAGGTATCTGCAGAGCATATTTGATTATGACAGGGTTCCACTATATTATATATGTGTCTGTTGTCATATAACTGTGTGCACAGGGTGGATTGCTGGATAGTGAGAGGTTCCTGGGTTAACACATGCAACTGCCAGATATGTGTGGCCCACTGCTGTACTCAGACATGGCCTAAGTGTGTGAGCATGCTCACTTCAGGCTTTCCGTGTTTTGTTGCCCGACATTTGTCTCATTTATTCAAGTGTGTGAGCATGCCCAGTGTGACCTTTCAGTATGTTGCTGTCTGAGGTCCACTACATTTGTTGATGTGTGTGAACATGACCAATATTAACATTTGTACTGTGTATGTTGAAAGTCGCATTCTATTCTTACTGCAGGACACCTTTGTGTCATAACTCGACAGGGATTATGCTGTGCCTGCAGGGTTTCCATGAGATACTTTGCATAGACTTATCAACATTTCTTCATACAAGCTAACCACTGCAATACTGTCATGATTTAGTGGTTCAGTACTATGCCTATAGTGCACAGTATCCTGGGTTCGAGGCCCATCACTGCTTTATATTGTCATACTGAATAGACCAGATTGCTTAAGGGCCAGTAGAGCAAATATGAGCATGTTGGCTTTTGTTCAGCTATGCCCTGCTTAGACCAAGCTTGTCCGACATTACTCAATATTAACCAACATTGCTGGACGTTGCCCAATATTACTCAACATTGACCACAGTTGCGCCAGTTGGTGTGTGCGATTTTGTTTACATATACTACATTGTGGTAAATGCTGTTTAGCACTGCTTTATATTACTTAACACATGGCAATCATGCCTCAGGTGGTGCTGTAGGGCTGCCTATGTCGGATGCACATACTACACTCCCTATACATGTTTGAAAGCAGGTAGTGTCAACTTAGGCATCCCTTTTACTATATGTGCGAGTCAGAGAGAGGTATCATTTCCAGAGTTCTTACTGAGCCAGTGTATGTGCTATGCGTTGCCTCTTTGCCAAGGCCAAAGCATACTGGGCACGCCTCCTTCTGCCTACTGGGGCAGGCTCAGGTTGTTCCTCCTCCAACTCACGCTCTGCCTGTGATGGCCTTGGCAATGGTGGGGGGCTGTTTGGCCCAGGGCTATGCTGGTCCTGCTGCAGCTGTTTTTGGAGGATCATATTATGTAGCATAGCACATACCATGACAATTTGGGTACATGTAGTTGGTGAGTACTGCAAGGCTCCACCAGATGTGTCCAGGCACCGGAATCGTGACTTGAGCAGCCCAAACACACGCTCAATTACATTTCGTGTTTGTGCGTGTGCCTCATTATGGCGTTCCTGTTCAGGTGTGTGTGCATTTCTGATGGGTGTCATCAGCCACGGCTCCAGTGCATAGCCAGCATCCCCCACTAGGTGACCATGTCAGATATGGGAATCATGGTAGCTTCCAGGGCAGCCAGCACACACATTCAGTATTATGCCCTGGGCATCACACACGACCTGGCAGTTGATGGAGGGGAAGCCCTTGCGGTTGAAGTAGACCCTACCCCGCTCACCGGTTGGTGCTTTGATGCGTATGTGCTTGCAGTCTATTGCACCCACTACCACAGGGTATTCCGCTATTTGCTGGAAGAGATGCATATTGCTGACCAATACCTCACGGGAATTGGGAAAATATACATGATCACCGACATGTACTGACATGGCATCCAGGAACTGGTGCAGTACCCTGGATGCTGATGCCTGTGATATCCCCATCATATCACCAGTTGGTCTCTGGAAGGTACCTGTTGCTAATATTCTTAGGCCAACACATACCTTGGTTTCCACTGGGATGTGTTCCCCTCTGTTGGTTCTGTGTGTGAGGCATGGCCTGCACAGCTCAACAATTTGCTGCAAGAGGTCTCTGTCCACTCTATAGCGCTCCACTATCTCCAGCTCATGTAGCCCCTGGTAGGTTACCCTGGGCCCGTATACTCTTCTCCGTCTCCTCACTGTGGGTTGTCCAGCAGCATTCGCATTGTCACCACCCTCAGCATGTTGCATATGTCGCCTTATAACAGCAATGGCAGCCCCTAACATTTCTTTGTCTCAGTAAAGCTTTTTCAGTTTTCACTTCTATTAGCTTACTGCAGTGTTGCAGTGTCTCTTGAGAGAAACATAATGGACTGTTGTTTGCAGTGTTTTAAGTGCTGGGCTGGGCTGGGCTAGTGTACTGCCTGTGTAATTGCCTGCTTCTGATTGTTTTCACCTACTAGCTCTGCTAGTACTCCCTGGTAGCTTTCTACTATTTGTTGTGCTTCCTTTTTCCTTTCTGTTTCCTCGGGGGGGGGGGGCAGCTCCGTGCACACAAGCGCAGACACGCTCACAGCAGCTCACATGTGCGCACACATGCTTACACAGATTAAAACTTGCTTATTCTTGTTAAAACGCGCGCACACCAGCGCAAACGCACTTACAACTCTTTAAATAGCCTTATACATGCTTACTCTGGCTTAAATGCTCACACTCACGCTTTCACGCCCGCACACTGTCTTACTTGGGTTTACAGGCGAGCACACACACGCATACATGCTCAGCAAGAAACTTTGGTGTTATCCACGGCATACACCTTCAATTTCTTGCCTTTACCTAGCCTACCTGTTGACACACCTCTTTCAGTCATGTGTAAATGACAGATGACACATGCCACTCTGCTCCATTGAGCTTACATTCTTTCATACATACCCCCCTTGTCATGTCACCTATCTTCTACTCTGTTACTCCCCTTATCCTACTCCTACACTCCACTGACTGTGCTCATTTGGTATGTAAACTTGCGATTCACTATTCTAACCCTCATTTGCATTGGATTGCCTACTAATGCTTGGTTACATCTCTTAGACTGAGCTTCCCCCCTTAGCAACCTCTACCCGGTGACCATGTTGTCTTCAGCCTGCCATTCACTTGCATTGTAAATTCATATTAGCATTAAAATCCACATTTGTGGATCTTCATTATTGATTTTCTGGTTTTTAGAGCGCAGCGCTTTTGCGCGGCGCTGTGCTACGCTTAAAGCCCGGAGATCGGGATGAAAAAAAAAAGTTATTTTATTTTTATTTTGCATCACTTAATGTTGCCAATGGCTGTATTTTTGGCCATTGGCATGCTTCCTCATGTAAATGCATCCTTTTTTTGGAGCTGTCACGGCTACGTTTTGCTATTTGCAGAACCGTACTCAGTTGTCATCTGAGTACATTTCTGCAAATAACAATACTCCTACTCGGACAGGTTTGGGTTTCCTGGATCGCATATTTACCTCATGCTTTCACCTGCAATTGAGGTAATTTGCATATCCAAGCCCTGTCCGTGTAGGACTCATTTTGAGAGCTCTGTTGCACGACCCTACCGGCTGTTCCTGGAACGCTCGGCGGACATGTTGGCTGCATGGAGTCTTTCTCTACTCTTAGACTCCGTGCAAGCCTTCGTGAATCCAGCCCAGTAGCTATTACATGTGTAATATTTTGTAAATAACTTACAATATCTCAGCAACCAGTCAAGTTACACACATACTGTCAGCAGCATTTTATTCATTTAGTTGAGAGCTTTCATATGAGGCTAAATAGTTCTGTCTGTGTTACTTGGTTGTTGAGATATTTAGAAAAAATGTGAATATTATAGCTATATAAATTAATATCACAAAAACAACTGTTAATATCTATTTAACTGCACTAGACAGAGGTCAAATATTAATGCAGTTAAGTTTGCCACTGTGTAAGTTTTAAGATGAAATCTTTTAAAACCTTGTACATAGCATGGTTTGGAATTATTGATGCAAATATGAACAAGCAATATTTGACACCTAGAGATGTCAGTAGGAGTTAGCTGTGATGCACCTGGAGGCGTCACTCAGATGCAGTGAGTTAGAGTTAATCTTGAATGTCACTAAGTCCTTGGCATCAATTATCTTATTTCTATTAGCAGCATTCTTAAAATGACAGCTGTAAAACTTTAATATTTTTAACAGTTTTAGTAGGGTGTTTTTGGAAGTAGTATTTTAAGAAAACGCATATTTTTATAACAAGTTGTTTTTAATAATTTAGTTTCCTATATTATGTTAAATAATAGTCACATGATTATTCTGATTTAATTCAACTCTTAGGCTGTTTTCTCCATACAGTATGGTCCCAGTATTGTGTAGGTACCAGAATCCTGCTCATACTTTATAAAACATTCATTGACTTGCCTTGGTATCAAAGGAAGGGAAGGGAAAGACCGCCCATTTTTTTAAGCTTAACTTCTCACATAATGTGCAGAAGAATTTTTCTGTGCTTGCTTGACATGCCACAGACAAAAAGAAATTTGAAATCAGCTACTGTTGACAATCTTATAAGGGTAATTAGTCTTGCTTATATCAGGAGCATAGCAGCTGCTGTAAAAAGACAAGAGAGGTATGAAACTGTTTTCCATTGTCTTTACTGCAGAGAGGAAGATAACTTACACCAGTTCACGACTGCTTCCAAAGTAGTCATGCCTTTCATAGCAAAATAGAACAATTGGATCAGTCACTGGTTCAAAAGCAGTTGTCGCCTCTTTTGTCAAATTTACATAAGCAGAATAGCATAACAGTACTCAAATGCTAAGCTAAATGTTTATTTATACTGCTTTACATTTTAAGATTACTTAAATGCAGTGTCAAAGGTGTCTATGGCATTTAGATAAAAGTAAAAAAATATTTTTCTTGTAAAGTAATGACACGTTTACCAAAGTGTGTGTGTGTTTGGGGGGGGGGGGGTCGCCTGTCAGTACATCCTGGCCGACAAAAAGCTTTTTTGAACAAAGACCTGCAATTGTGCTACTTTTTTTGGTTGCAGCTATGTATCTTGTTAGATTGTAAAAGAAGCCCTGAGACACACAAAAATGAGGGTCATTCAAGAAATAATAGAAACAGTCCTCTTACGGAAGGTATATAAGATGTCAGTGACTGACATTAATCCCATTATACAACAATAGCATGAGAATATACCACTACTTCCTTATGTCTAGCATGACTCATATTAAACAGACTTTAAATGGATTTTTGGAGAGAGAGAGAAAGGCTTAAAGAAAAACAAGAATCACATTGATAAGTCAAGTCCCATTAGCAGCCATTTTTCAGTGTGATTTTGGGGTGTTAAAATAACTCAGAAAACTAAAATAGAGTGAAAAAGATTATATTTTTGGTTCTAAATGGGAGTTTTCCTTTAAGGTGTACATTCAACGTCTTCATACATTAGTTGAAATGGTGCTTATAAAGGAATGTAATAAACATTAATTTACCTTTATGTCTTATTTAGAAACTCAACCTGGTGTCATCACCTCTATATCTTGATGAGCATATGCTAAGTAGTCATAAAATATCTTGTTTGATTACCATCCAATAAAAAGATGAATTAAGGAACAAAAAAAAAATTCCTTGTCATATCATAAACTCTTTTCAAACAATACTACTTAAGTAGTGCAAAATGTAGAACAGTTAAGATTGGCCTGCAGAAAATGTATGTCACATGTATATCATAGTCATAATATAGGCAGTGCACTACTGTCAAAACAGAAATCATAGTAAAAATGGCAAAATAATGTAAATAATGTGCTTTTCTGAGAACTTATATTCTAAATTAAGTACTGTAACCCTAAACATATTTGGCCAGATTCAATAAAGCCTACATGGTCTGTTTACACCATGTGTTTGTCACAGTAGCACACCATTTTGGATTCAGTAAGTGGCTCTACATGACATGCATAGCTGCGCAAGCAAGGTAAATACCTTGGCATGCAAGTTAAAGCATAAGCAGCTGAACTGTATGCTAATCAACCAATCCAAGATGGAAGAGCTATTCAACAAGCTATAAAGCACCCATGTAGACTTAGTGCTGGTTTTCCTTGCAAATTCCAAAACCTATTGGAATACAGCCATGGAAAGGAGTCTACACAGAAACAATGTTAAGGGCTGCTGTTGCTTTAATTCATGTGTATGTGTCTGTGCTGCTCCTAATAGACCAAGGCCAAGAAGGAGAAGAGTTTTCAGACCCCAGGTAACTTATCACAACCTACATGATGTGGAAATTCTAAAGCGCTACAGGGTGGATAAAGACACACTACAGTAACTCTGCAACTTCTGTTGTCCTCAACTCAGAGCCAGGGCAAACCGAGGGGAACCTATCCCAGTGGAGACAAAGATATTTGTAGCACTTAAATTCTTAGCTACAGTTACCTTTCACAGACCAACAGGGGGACATGCTGGGGGTGTCACAGGCATCAGCATCCAGGATCGTCCATCAATTCTGATCCATCAAATCAATTCATGGATGGCGCAGTAGTACAGCGATACTGTTGTCACCTCACAGCAAGAGGTTATCCGATTCGATTCTCGGCTAGAGTGCCTTCTGTGTGGAGTCTGCATGTCCTCCCTACATTCATGTGGGTTTTCTCTGGGTACTCTGGTTTCCTCCCACGTTACAAAGACATCCATCTGGAGCATTTCTCCCTGGGCCTTCCCTGAAAATTGGCTTCATTCCAAGTCAGACTTTCCTGGTAAACAAATGTTAAATAAAATAAATAAATAAATAAAATAATTCTTGAATCCAATGCTCCAACATGCTATCAACCACATTTATTTTCCCTGTACTCCTGAGGATAGGACTTTAGGAGTTCTATCCTGTAGCACACTACCCTGAAGTACTGGGTGCCATAGATTGCACACATGTAGAAATTAAAGCACCACCCAGGGAACAGGGAAGGCTCTACATTAAAAGAAAGGTGTTTCACTCTGTTAACTGCCAAGGCGAGTGTAGTCCCAAGGGAAGCCACTTGAATGTTTGTGCTGGCAACTCAGTTACCATGATGCACAAATCAAAATTGAATTTTATGCTGCACGGTGAAACAGTGTAACTGTTGTGTGTGTGTGTCTGTATGGGTCACCCAGGTGAAACTGGTGTGTGAGTGTCTGCATGAACATAGCCAAGCTCTGTGCTAACTCTATGTCTTGGTATGTCAGACAAGTGTTAGCCATGCATGGTAGAAGTGGCAGTTCATCGTTTTTGTCCCTGACCATGAGAACTGCACCTCCAGGAGTTGCACTGGGACATCCACACCCATGGTCAGATGCACTGCTGCTACCTGAATGTGACTGATGGCTGCTGGATGAGGTCCCCACTTGAGGACACCCAGGACCACGACCCCATAGCCTGCCATGTCTGTGTGTAGACAGCTCACTCACTGATGGAACAGTGGAAGTACTTCCACTATGGAAGTGTGATTGGGCATGGCCACATTGGCTAACAGCAGATGATGTGGATGACCTATGCCCATGAGGGTGCTGTCCCCTTCCCAGCAGATGTTCCATTACAGAGACTGCTTGTTCCATTGTGTCATTCATTCAATGTATTGAATTGGCAACATGGTGGAGGCAGTCATGCATGTCAGCCTATTCCACATCTACAACCCTAAGCATTTCTCTGGAGCACCTGTGGGAATGTGTCTGTGTCACCATGACAGCCCTAAACATATGTTGAGTGGCACGAAAAGAGGCACCTGGATCAGCTGAAGAATGGACAGCAGGTCTTCTCCAAGCACCCCTAGCAACCCTGCTGCTTGGCACTTTGCCTACACTATGGCTGTGGCCAGAGTCAACAGGCACTACACTTCCTTAATCGATTATCTCACCCTCCACCTGTCCAATATCTGTGGGCTCACTGGAATGGGTAGGCAGAGGTCTACTGGCTGTGTCTTATGAAATTTCATTAGATGACTGTATGTCAACCTTAGTGGCAGATTCAACCTCTGCACCCCCTGACTGTACCTCTGTTTTGCCACCATCATCATCAGAGTCTGCTGATACTCTGACAGGATCACCTGTGATAGTAAGCAACAAACACAGGACCAGTTAATACCTACAGTACTATAGTCCAATATATGCTAACAAAATAACAGTGATGCCAGTATTAGACAGTACAGCAATACACATAACAGTCCTGCCATCAACATCACATACACTAAAATAGTTCTTTGAATTATTCATCAGTACTGACATAAAAATGTTTGGCTTACCATGTGCAGATGATGGTATGCTCTGTAGGCCGGATGATCCTGGAAGAAGTTAAGTAAAAGGTAAGGACAATATCATCAAAATTAACAGTAACACATGGAGGATTACTTTTTCCCCTTTATAAGTCCATTAACTATACTTTCAACAAGAACTTGGATGACAAGTCCAACCTAAGTCTGTGTGTAATCGATCAGAATGTGTTAACTGTAGCAATCTTCAATCCCCCCAAAAAAATTCTTGTGAAACAGAACTAAAGTATTGATTTAAAATGTTTTACTATACAGCATTTTTTAACAATTGAAATACAAAAGCCTACCTTGAAACTCCTCATGGGACATGCATGCTATCTGTGAAACAGTAGCACCAATGTCAAGGGCATGCTGTTCTTCAATTTCCTGGGAGCTGTCTGGATCCCTGACAGTGGACAGGAACTCTTCATTTGCTGTTATTGATGGCTCTGTAGCAGGCTCCCGGTACCCATCCGATCATGAACAACTGCAGCATGTCAGTAGCCTTATGGCACACCTGGTCATATGTCCTGTTGTAGCTATCCACTGCATTAACATCTGCAACTGTCTGCTGCCAAATTTGCATTCTGCCTGACATATCTCCATGTCTCCTCTCAAGCAGGAAGGCACCATGTCGCCTAAAAGCTTCAACAATGACCAGATTCTCAGGGTCAGTGAATGTTGGTTTCTGAGGATTGAGACACCTAGTTGCCCTAAAAGACAACAGAAGGATAGTACATGTAAGTGTCACATAACTACAAAGTAACTGTTCTCAGATAAAACAGAAAAGGTGGCACTTCAGTATTACCCACTGGAGAAACATAAAGCAGTCTAGAGATTTGAAATATGAACAACAGGCTGTATGCAAAAATGAAGAGCAACAATAGCAACATATGCTTGTTTATGCCATAACAGAAATGCAGCTTTGCTCCCCCACCCCCAAAAGAACAGACAAATGCACATTTTGCTAACAAATGATCTTTGAAATGCTAAAAGTGTTATCAAATAAACTGTCCGTGAAACATACAGGTTTAACCCAGAAAATTTTCATGTTAAGGTATACCTGTGAAATGTCCTGACAAACATGCCCATGCCATCAGTACACTTCTAACTAATGCATACAGATAAAAGTGTAAAAGCCTTTGCTAATCAATATACTATTTAACATTCTTCTTAATTACATTTCAGCATATGCAGTATGTAGCTGATAAAATGCAAGGGTACCTTCTCAAGTTCAGTAATTCTCTGAGCAAATATATCCTAAAGTAATAGACTCTTTTCTAGATTCTCCACATAAACAAGTCTCCTCACCTTCAGTTTCCCTAGCTATAGAGTTGCCTTTTTACGGTGTAGATGCATGTGAGGTGTGAACTCATTAGAATTACTGAATCCCAAGTACTTAGCTCCATATATCAGATGTAAACATAATATAGTCACTCCCTCAGTGTTTGTTTTTAATAGATTGCAACTGTGAGTTATTACAGGTAGGGAGAAGGAAAGCACAACAGCAGTGCAGACTGCCTTACATCCAGTGAGTGTGTTAAGGTTAGACTTACAAAGTGTTAGATGTAATCATTTTGTCAAGGTTGGAAATGTAAGTAAATAGCGCACAATTCACAGGTTCTGTTCATTAGCATCCAACCTTCTGTTCATTTGCTGGCAATTGCATGTTATGTTATTGCCAGTTAATATCCTCACACATTTTAAGGACAATGGTATAGAATGGGTTACAGACTACATGTCTCAGATTACTGGTCAGATAAGAGAAGAATGAGCAACCAACACAGAGAGGGAAGCTAGAGCTGCATATTTGCAAGCAATGCTCATAACTGGTTGTGGGATCACTTGCTGCCCTACATCCAAAAATAATAAATGTACAAATAACACTTGTATGGTTTATTTAATGTAGCTGATGTTGCAGCTGGTTGTTTGCAGAATGATTTCAGTTCCTTGCTGCAAAGCTGTTTATGTGGCAAGGAGGGATAAGGCACTCTTACTTTGTTCTGAAGGTTCATTGGAGTGAGAGTTTAAATCCAGATCTATGTAGAAATATTTCTTGTGTACTAACAAACATTTTATAGTGTTTATTTTGCAGATTGATTTTCTTTGAACTACGTTTTCCATTTATTTATAGCTCCGTTCCCTGCTGCAAAGCTGTTTGTGTGGCAAAGGAGGATAAGGCAACCTTACTGTGTTCAGAAGGTTCATTGGAATGATGATTCAAATTCTGACCTATGTAGAAATATTTCATATGTTCTAACATTTTGTAGTGTAGTGTGTATGTCATAGATTGGTTTTCCCTATTTCAACTACTTTCCCTTTTTTTTTTCTTTTTTTTTCGGGGCCAGTGTTTGTGCAATGTGCAACTTAGCTCAAACTTGGGAAACTGAGAAAATGAATGCCAGGTTTGGCTGTGCTTATGTTGTTTGCGAAGCAAGGCAGTGCACAAACTGGACTAGTGGCCCACCCAGGAAGCAGACAGAACACCTGCAAGCAGTGCATCTGTAACAGAGCAAAAGTCAAAAACAATACATTGTTGCAATTTCTGTGCACCATCGCGCAACTGTACTTAGTGGCATTACACACTGTTTAGCAAGTTGCGGCAGCAGCTCTGGCCATTGGACACCTGAAGGCAGGACTCAGAGAGCCAGTAATTGAAACTGGATACATCCAATTAATTCTGATGGGCACCATGCAAACCCACTAAGTGGCATTGTGCAGTGGTTAGCACAGAGACCTTGAGAATGATTAGGAAATTAGAAAATGTCATGTAACTAGTTCTGTAGCAGCAGGTGTAAGTGTAGGACTGGAGTACACACAGTCATGGGTTCTGGTACAGGGTATGTAACCTATTTTTACTGTTGTGGCATTGCAGTTTATAGCAATGAACTGAAAAATAGACAAGTGTTATTTCAACTTTCTTGTGGCAACAGGTATATGTGTAGGACTGCCATACGCATGGTCCTGGGTTCTTATACAGGATATTCCATACACTTTTACTTTTGTTACACTTCCTATTATATTCTCTCTCACGTATAACACTTTAGATAGTGGAGCTGACATGAATTATATGTATGAGGGGTGAGACACCATTATTGTGTTTTCAGATGTATGACTGAGGGTATAATGTCTGCTGTAGTTCTGTAAGTATAATTCTGCTATCTGGCCTTGCATGGGCTTCACAATTACATAAGACACTTACGCAACTGAATCTATATCGAATGGCCTTGTCAGATCACAGCCATACATGTGTAACAGCTCTAGATTTGAATACCACAATGTAAAAATCCATTTTCTCTGTGTATAACAGCAAAAACAAATGTGTTGGGTAATTGCATTTCTGCCCCTGTGCATATCTGTAAACTTAACTCACCTAACAGTTACCTTCCAATTTCTAATATATGTTTTCAGGCTACATCAGTAGACACCCCTCAAACTAAGACCAAGTATCAGATTAACCTTCCAGTTTCAATCATTTAATTCTTCTTGCTGGGTACTGCTGCTGTTTGCTTAACATTGCACAAATTCAGATGACATTGTTGCTCTAGTTTGCATGTTACCATTAAAAGCAATAACTGGAATTGGTGGGAAGGCATCAATTTTCATTGCTCTTGTTAGGCTGGTAGACATGGCTGGCATTAGAGAAGAAGGTGCCAAGTTTAGAGCACAGAGGTGGGATGTACAGGAGTCCAGGATATTTATTGGACTCATGGTAAAGTGCCACAGCCAAAAGCTTCTGCAGGAGGACCGTTATGACTCCCAGTACAAGTGTGAGGTGTGGAATAGTGTGGGCCAGGCTGTATCCAGTGCCACTGGTATTCCACACACTGGAGAGCAGTGTAGGCATCATGAGTCTGAGATTGTGGACATCCCACAGCCAAGTATGACAATAAGAGAGTACTTGTAAGACTTAGAAATCTAAATAGAGGCAAGGCTGGTATGCATAATGCACTTCTGTTCGTTCCCCAGCTGCCACTGAATGTGAGTTCAGTCAGCAAGCTCATATTTCTTGATTGGAGAGACTGAGGGAAGCAAGCGGTATGTATGCAGCAGAAGAAAAGTGTTAACTTAGCTTTAAAAGTTAAAGATACCTTTTTTTATAGAGTTGTATCTAATTGAGCATGCATATCCCAACTCTAAAAGCAAGTATGCATGCATTAGTCTGTAGCACAGACCAATTGTAGGAGTCCAATATTGGACTGTTGTCAGAGTTTGTGGGTTCAAATCCCACGATACACAACTATACAATACTGTTATTTCTTCATTAATATTTACATTAAATTAAAAACTCTAACAGTGGCACACATGCCCTGCTGTAAACTGTAATCTGTATAATTGAAACAAGCATAAATGTAATATATGCACATTTCAAGGATTACTTTCAGCAATCTGTAGTATAATGTGTATCTGTTAGGACATATGCTTAAATGTAATACTTCAGATGAAAGAGTTGCATAATTGTATTAATTCATTTTATGTCACATAGGATAGTAGTAATTTTATCTCTCTTTTTTTCTCTTACCCCAACCTTTATCTCTCTTTTTTTATTTTCTGTTATCTGTTTTCAAAATGTGTCCATGTCATCCATGTGTACCACATCACTAAATGATACACAGCGCAGTGAGGTAGGCCAGCCAAGTGAATCAGCCTGCCCCTGCTCCACTGGCTCCAGCACAATGCCCAGCTCATCTGGGAGTGAACCTGGCAGCACTGCCTCTGCTGCCCTTGCACTGTGTCCTCAGGTAGTACTGCCCTGGAAGCTGGTGCATTGGTGCACTGCTGGAACAGTGGAAGAGGTGGTGATTTCATCATCTGCCAGGAGATGCCAGGGTTGGTGCATAGGATCGTGCACTGTACCATTGGTGTATGCCTATGCCAGATGGAGAGACTGCTCTCCTTCATGGTCCATAGGTGGAGAAGACATCAAGCATTCCAGCTGCTAGTGTAGTAAGGGGACAGTGATGATAGTCCAATGGGTGAGGACTCAATTCTCATTGTCTCCAAGCTTGACAGGCATGAGTCTGGGTTGTCACTTCCTCACCCCAATCATGTTGACCCCCAACCTTTTGTGTCCCTCACCATTCCTGTCTCTTGTTTGTTTGCATTTGCTTCCTCACCTACCCAACTTACCTGACCCGGACATACCTGTGTCCCTTACCCAGCAGTTCTCTCTTACAATGAGCACCTATCCCACAAAAAAAAAAAAATCATCCCATACATAGCTCTCCATTTCACACACACATATCTTCTTGACATACTTGATTTGGTCCAGTTGGCTGTACAACATGATTACATTGTTGCCACCCATCTTTCTGGAGGTGACAGTCCAAATGCAGCTAATATTCTGCATATGCGATCAGCTTTTACTGTTGACGAAATGGATAACTATGGTTCTTTCCTACCCACCCTCATGCACATTCCTGTATTGCTTTCCCTTTATTCTTACTCCTGCTTGCTCCCCATTTCACCACTTTCCTATTTACCCCATTTTAACACTATGATCTGGTCAAAAAATAGAACCACAGACAACACATATAAGTAGCAGAAAAAGCAATGGATCCCTTCACTTCTTGGCTTCTATGTTTTAGCGGAGTTTCACATCTCACAGCAATGCCAATCATCGGTGAGTGACTGTACAATGCTACTGTTATCTCTGTGCAATGCCAACACACAGCAGCACATGTACTATAAAGAATTAATGTCATTGCATTATCACTGTTTATTTAAAAGTATTTAAAAGTATTAGATAACCTGGATTTGAACATAGTATCATCTGGGCTCAAAAAGAAATGTGTCAGTGCATTTACACCTGCTGCCACAGAGTCAGTTAAACAGCAGGTGTGTGTCATAGACTCAGTACTAACTGTCAGACTTTAGCAATGCGGCTTGTGTTTGCATACTGCTTAACTAAGAGAAAACATAAAATATTGGAAATTTGTATCTCACATGCACAAACACTTTGCCAAATGTCGCGTAAACCCACTGCTTGCTTTACTATGGAAAACTGATTATTATCATGTATTGCTGCTGTTTACTGTCCCTTTCCTGTCTATGACATGAAATTACATGTGGAAACATAAAAAACTGAAGGCCCTATAGAAAAATATGTTGCATATTTACAATACAGCCATGTGTTGCCTCCCCCAAAGCACTGCAACCCTGGTGTCTCAGTACTTTTTTCACACATATATCACCTACACTGTAGAAAGTAATATCAAATATGTAATATGCAATGCACATCAGTCTGTTGACGTGCAGAACAAGAACTATTAACCCATAAGCCTAAAAAGCCTTATCTGCAAAGCTAGGGAAGGAATCAGCCTAGACCTTATCCACAGCAACATAGGTGACCATCAACACACTTGACCTAACCCATTTTGGTTTTGTCAAGGTTAGATCTTACTTATTAAACCTAATGTACTTATTTGATATTGACCCCAAAGACCTAGATGAGGGATGACAGGACATACAGCCTATGTTGAGTTATCTAAGGCCTTTGACACTATCCCCCATTCATGTATAATAGAGAAAATCTCCCATCTGGGGATTAACCTATACATTACTAGATGGATACCCAACTGGCTTACCGACAGAACTCACATTGTCAAAGTTGGGGACTGCACCTCCACCACTAGACCACTTAGCAGTGGAATACCACATGGATCTGTGCTGAGCCCTCAACTTTTTGGAAACTGTGTCTCTCTGAAGTCCAGGCAAAGGTAGATGGCCTGTGGCATACCAAGTCTACAGATGACTTGTCAACTGAACATAGTCATATAGAGTCCCCAACTATGTTAACATATTACAGAAGGGGCTGACACAGAAAAATGATTGTACCCAAACTCACAGACTGAACCTTAAAGCAAAAAATGCTTCATTGCCCCCTTTGGCATTGAATTACCCCTGCTAATTATGATATACATAGCATCCCTGTAAGCTCAAACACAGTGTTTTTTGACTTGGGAACACATGTTGATAGCAATCTACACCTCCATCACTATGTGTCCATAGTGGTGAGACACACATTCTACATTGAGCACCTCATAAGTAAGGCCATCAGATCCAAGACCAGGGAGGTCATAGCTCTAATGTACTCTACCCTTATCAGACCATTAATTAAGTACAGTGTTCCCTTCTGTCTGTACCTCACCAGACACCTGCAACAACTGGAGAAAACACAGAGGTTTGTGACTGGGAGACTCAAGGGCCTCCAAAACATGACACACATGGAAAGACTGAAAGACCTGTCACTGTACTCAGTATCATGCATGTTGCTGAGAGGTGACCTATGCCTGGCCTACAGAGCATTCTAATAGGAATAACTAAGATCATATCTTAAATAATTTGAGGGGACCCATGCATGGGGTAAAGCATTTAGGAGTTGCATCTGTCCATTAGTAGTACATGGGGAAGTCCTGGGATACATTTTCTGTTTCCCATCCATAGATCTAAGTTGTGCTTGAAAATGGATGGGGCTGAACTTTGTTTTATGTGGATTGGGAGACTGTTCCATGGCAGTGGTATCCTCTGAGAAATATACTTGTCCCTTAAACTGTTCTGCTGATGTTACGGAAGAAGTTTAGAACCTTAGACTGAGTAACTTTGATACCGTTTTACTTGCTGATGTGCAGTAAATCCATTAGTAATGGGTTACAGGATGCCTTGTATGTCAGACACAGATCACCTCTTGCAGTCTGTAGGATACAAGTATAGTTACAGGGCTTTGAATCGATCCATGTGGAACATGTTGTTTAGGCCTTGTATCCTTTTAGCAAAGTATCTCTGTGGGGATCCTGCTTGTTGCATGTGTCTGGCCAGATACATGTCAAAGGGGGCAATATATTTAATGATTGGCCTAATGAGGGCTGAGTAAAAGGGGACAATGACGTCCTTAGATCTAGACACAATCCCTTTGTTTATAAGCTGTGCAATATAGAAGGACTTTCTTACAACAATAAACACTTGTTTGGTCAAAAGTTAGGTCATTGTCCACATAAGTTCCCATATCCTGAACAACTGGGTCAACTCTTAGGGGTGTATTGTCAGTGTGGTAGTTCCCTGGGGTTGATGATTTCCCAAAAGATACAGTAATGCATTTTTGGCACGTAGTTTCAGACCATTTTGACACCAGTTATTTACTTGAGACATAGCTTCCTACAGGATGTCTAAGTCATTTGGGAATTCAGTGATTCCACCTAGGTTGCAGTCTTCTGCAAACGTAATCAGCCAGAGCCTTTTGGTATTGACTGTTACGTTTGAAAAGTATATGACAGTCAGGAGAGGTCCCAGCACAGAACCCTGGAGCACTCCAGTAGTAACTAATCTATTTGTGGAACTAACTTCCCCTATTTTGATTATCTGCATCCTATCTCTCAGCCAGTTGGCAACCAGCAGGTGAAATAGGGGGTTATTTCCAGTTCATTTAGCTTTTCTACTATGCCTGAGTGGAGAATTGTGTCAAAACTTTTGGCCAGGTATGTGGTGTGTACTGTTTTGCCTTTATTTGCTTTGGTGACCTTTTCAAAAAAATCCAGCAGGTTGAGTAAGCAAGACCTGTCCTTGATGAATACAAACTAAGAGAGGTCTAGTGTTTGCAGGTTCCCCATATTCTAAGTGATTAATTCCATGATAAGCTTTTCCACAGCTTTGCTATGAGCCTGGTCAAACTTATGGGTCTGTAATTGCTTGGGTCTGTGGAAAGTCCTCCCTTATGCATTGGAATGACTGTAGCTGTTCTCCATTCACATGATACAAGCCCTGAATGGAGGCTGAGACTGAACAGTGTTGTTAGGGGTGTGGCTAAACTATGCTTTATGCCTTTTAAGATGCATTCAGGAATATTGTCATGACCCATCGATGCAGTGTTTCTAGCTTTTGATACCACTTTTAGGACCTGGTCTTGTGTGATAGCTGGAGGTGAGCCAGTTTCAGGTATATCTTGAAGGACTGACAGAGGGGAGAGAGTGGTAAAGTTAGAGCTAAATTTATCACCCACTAGGTTAGCTATATCTTAAGTCTCAGTGCAGGTAACGTCACTTGCAATCAGCTCAGAGCATTGCCTTGTGCTTTTGAAATTACGAACATGACTAAAAATACTTTGTGATTGTCTTTGGCTTGGGTAGCTATTTTAGCCTCAAACTTGGTTTGGTGGATTTTAGTAAGCCCCTAAGTTTGTTTATTTCAGTGACAAGGGCTTTAAAATTCTGGGAATTGCTGTTTTCATTTTTGTTCAAAATTATTTTCATTTTATTGTAAAGCTTTATGATTTTATGGTTCCACCATCTGGATTTGTTTCTGGGGTTTATGCTGCACATTTTTCCTACGGGATGTAGCTGCATCTATGCCAGTGATATCATGAAACTAGCTACCTTGCCAGGTACTAAATGTGGGCTTTGACAGAAACCTAAACATTTACACCCCTCTTTGTTTGAATGAATTATCACCAGTAATTTCCCAGAATTCAGGAATGGAAGCCGCGGTGGTGCAGCGGTAGCATTGTCGCCTCACATCAAGAGGTACTCCCGTTCAATTCTCGGCTGGAGCGCCTTCTGTGTGGAGTCTGCATGTCCTCCCCATGGTCGAGTAGCATTCGAAAGACATGCGTGAATGGTCATGCCTTCGTTGAAGGTTGGGCGTCGGGCTGGCAACTCGGCACTGTAAAAATCTACTGCCAATCATTAGTGGACTGGAGTTCTGCTGTGGCGACCCCTAACTGGGAAATGCCGGAAGAAGAAGAATTTCCCTAAATTCAGGAATATTTTTCACTGGTGTCTACTGTGTTTATATACAGGTATACATGCTACCACAATTCTGAGTGTTTTGAAAAATTTGGTGACGTATATATCCCAATAAAGTAAGAGAACAGGCATCACCATCCAGTGATATCTAAATAATACATATTTATCTGTTGCTGTAATGCACTGCAACACAAAGAATGTAGAATTTGAGCTTCTTGCATTATACATGACAACAGGTAAATATTTAATAATGGTGTGCATGTCCTCTGCTAATATGAGGTATTAAATTCATAAACCCAGGAGTGTCGAAGCAATGCTATAATTTTATAGTGGGCTTAGTTTATGCTATGTATGGTAGTGTTGACCCTATTTGTAACACCAAAAGTCATCTAAACTCAAAGTGTGGGATTTTCTAGTATTACTTTTGGTTCATTTTCGCATCGGGCTGGCACCTCGGCACCATACAAATCGACTGCCAATCTTTAGCGGAACAGAGTTCCGCTGTGGCGACCCCTAAGTGGGAAAAGCCGAAAGAAAAACAACTTTTGGTTCATTTCCTCCTTGTGCTCTTCTTCTGTTTTCTCTATAATTATTTGGACTCACTGTGGTACTTAATGCCATAGAATGTATAGCATTCTTGCCCTTATTTGCATAGTCATGGTCATGTTGTAATACCAGAATAATATTTTTCAGTGTGGCTGTTAATTCACTTCTCCCAGAATTCCCCTACATTTTTTCTAAAACCTTATGGAGCGGGCTCATGATGTAGGCATGCATAGTTAAATTTCGTAAAGTTTTCAAATAAATTCATAGGCACTTCTAAAGAGATAAATATCTTCATCAAGATTATCAAATTGTAAGCCATCCATTCTCTTTATTTTAATATGTCCATTAGTAATATTTACCACGTTTATCTACTACAGTTGTAATACCTACTGGAACAATTTCATTATCAAGTGACCAGTGATGGTCTGACTGTGATACGATATTTACTAGAATAATTTTATAATCAGATGCAGTAAGATTCATATCTTTGTGGATACTGTTTGAGGCTACACTAGCAAACGTCAATGTGCAGAAATCCATATCAACCTGCAGACCTTTATCCTAACAATGAGTTCTTACTGTGTCAACATCATGCCATTTTATTCAGTTCAAGCATTTGTTATAAATTGTGATCTTTAATGGAAACATAATGCCACAGTAAATAACAGACCAGTTTGAGTATATAATTGAAGAAACCGCAACTTAATATGTCATACAAAACTGATCACATGAGGACTCCATCCCTCAAGGTTATTTAAGCTAAACAGTTAATATCACATAAATAAACTATATGTGTTTAGATTTTTTAATTCAAGAGCACGCCTCAGATGATAAAGATTGAAGAATATGTCATCCCCCAAACTAAAATGAGCATTTAAGATTGTACTAAGAAGAGATATGATCTTGTCTATACAAAATGATCCGGAACTTACTCTTGATTCTTTTTAATTCCAAAAAAGACAGGGGATTGGAGATCAATTCTAGATCTCAGCAAACTCAAGTCTTTAAAGAAATCGAACTTCTGAATGATCACTCTGCAGTCGATATTTCCCTTTATTGGGAAAGACAATTGGATGTGCTCAATAGATCTTCAGGACGCATACTACCATATCAAAATGGACAGGCGCTCCAGAGGACACCTACGCTTTCAGCTGGGAGCCAGTCATGTTCAATTTCGAATACTGCCCTTTGGTCTCACTACAGCCCCCAGAGTGTTCACCAAATGCATGGCAGTGGTAACGGCTCACCTGAGACGTCAAGGATTCCAGGTGTTTCTGTACCTAGACGACTGGCTCCTCACTGCTACCACCAAGCACCAACTAATCAAAACCAGAGAAGAGACTCTATCCTTGTGCGCCAGATTAGGCATTACAGTAAACCTAAACAAATCAGCCTTGTCTCCATCGCAGCACATTGTATTCTTAGGCTCAGAAATAGACTCATCCACCATGACAGCAAAACTGACACCAGAAAGACTAGAATCACTGCGCAACCAAGTCAGATCCTTGCTGAAGAGACACAAAGTACAGGCCAGGGTACTCCTTCAGGTCCTAGGGACTATGGCTTCCTCCATTCTTAGTTCCCTAGCCCGTCTGCACATGAGAGTACTTCAGTGGCTACTGTTTGCCCAGTGGTCAATGCAGGATCTCCCGCTGTCTCACCAAATTTTCATCACAAATGCCTGCAAAAAGGATCTGACATGGTGGTTACGTACGGATCAACTTCATTTAGGTCGCCCACTCATCCCCCCCCTCAAGAAAATGCAGTTTTGCCCATGGATGCCTCCCAGATAGGGTGGGGGGGGGGCATTATCTGGGAATGACGGTCCAAGGTACTTGGCAGAACCACTTGCACATAAATTATGTTCTTCGTGTTTCACTGTTGCAGTCATTACATTTGGGTTATCTGTTTGCAGTAGCCCTCAGTCGGCCTGATTATCAAAGTCTTGGGTCCTGCGTTGGTTGCTATGTCATCTTCCGTGACGTCAGGTAGTCAGGGGTATAAAGCATGCAGCTGATGCGATTACATCACTCTTTCTTGCTGTGCGGTGCCCGAAGCAGAAGCAGTTCGCAAGTGTCGGTCGGCCAACTCCTGAAATGTTTGTTTTCAAGTTTCAGAACCGAAGTCTTCAACTAAAGCTAAGTACCTCATTGGGGAAACTTTTTCTTGCTCTAAACCGATGTCAGTAAAAGTCAGTAATTGTATTTCTTGTGAAAAGCAAATACCTCATAAAGATTTTCTTTCATACTGTATTCCTTGCCTAGGCCCTGACCAACAACTTACCTCGCTGTTGGTTTTGTGCCTTATTTAAACCGCGAACTATTCATCATCGGTACATTTTTGCTTCTAAATATTTTGGTACTCGATTCAATTATCCCAATATATCTTTGGTAAGCCACCCGACTACTGACATTTCGAAAAAACGCAAAGATAATGACAGAGACAGGCTGCCTAGGTCCAAAGATGCCGACAATGCTTCTCCTAAGCTAGTCGCCAGTTCACTGGTACTCAGTGAGGTGCTTTCGCAGCCCCTGATACTCGCTACTTTGGATTCGCAGGCCTCTACTGAGACCCATTCAGAGTCTGGTATGCCGCGAGATGCTTCAGCTGTGGAACCTGCGAATGTCTCTAACTTGGATGGGTCCGGAGCCGCTGTGCAGGCACCGGCTTCTGAGGGTGTATTCAGGCCTACTGACTTGCATATTAAACCAACGCCATCTTCTTCTTCTAGGCCTAAAACTCAAACCATGCCTAGGAAACTGATGCCCAGACCACATGGTCAGACCTCTATGCCAAAAAACAAATGATAAGAATGGCTGAAGACCTTATTACTTTAATCAGGGGAAGCCAACCTTCCTCCTCTAAGAGACCTAGGACTGAATTTGCTTATGAAACTTCTGACCAGGATTCTGAAATTTCTGTCTCCTCTGATGACCAGGATTTACCCTTATCTACCTATGAGGATTCTGATGCAGATGACTCTATTCCCTCTGCTTCTCCCCCAGAGGATTTTTCTTTTGGTGAAACCTTGCATATTCTTTGGGAAAGCCAGGATTACTCTGATTCTAAAAAGACGCTTAGAGATTTCTTACTCCTGCCACAACACAGGCCTTTAGCTATCCCTCCTGTTCTGGACATTGTTGACGATGCCTTTTCAGAATCTAGCTTGGCCCCTGACTCTTTACCTCCTGCTCCCAGAAAACCTGACAGATATTACAGGGTTCCTGATTCTCACAAGTTCCTTTTTAAAAATCCTACTGCGGATCCTGAGACCATTTCACAGGGATCCAAGGGCATTAAGGCTACTACTACCAAAAATCCTACCCCCTTTGATAGAGATTCCAGGGCCCTGGATAGATGGGGTAAGAAGGTATACGCCTCTGCAACCTTGAACATCAGGGCCTTAAATTGCCAGTTTCATATGTTAAAGTATCAGCAGCATATTATTGGATTGCTTAAACAGAAAATTATGTTGATTCCTGATTGTGCTGAAAATAAGGATTTACAGGATTTAATGCATTCTGCTGAACAGGTTGGAAAACATACGTTGTAATGTGGTTTTGATTCACTAGAGGCATCTTGCAGGGCTGCTGTTACTGGGTCTGTACTTAGGAGGCATGCTTGGCTTAAGGGGCAATCTTTGCCAGATCATGTTAAAACTAAATTGCTGGATGCTCCCTTAAATCAGGACCGCCTGTTTGGCGACAAAGCAGAAGTTCTGAAAAAGATGGAGGAAAAAGCTAAATCTATGCAAACTGTTAAAGATTTCTTACAAGTGCAGCCTCCTAGATTTAGTAGGCATTGGTCCTCAAA
>NC_056730.1:392054505-392199505 GCF_019279795.1 Protopterus annectens | reverse complement strand
CTGAAAAACCTAGAAAATATTTGTCTGACCCAACAGTTTTCTCAGGTCTGGCACTGAAAATTGTGAAACAATTAGATACAAAGTATAGTTGGCTCCAGTCTCCATCACTTCTGCTCCGTTTCTCAACACAACCTGTTAGTCCCCGGTTACACTCTCCAATATTGCAAGGTAAGCACCAGTCCAGGTTTTCTTCCATAGCCTGTTCATCTAGATCTATCTGTTTTTGAGGTGCCTCACCAAAGCCAGTGTTGACACAATAATGTGGAGATTTCTTCAAATGCAAATACAGTTTGGGATTCTCTTGGCTTCATCTCCCCAGGTTGATCCAAGAACAGGTCCCATGACCCCTCCAGTAATGACTCCTAAGAAGATCCGATCTGTGGATCTGCAGCCCATGAATCCCAACATCTCCAGACACTTACATCAGCACCGATAGTGCTCACCACTTCTACTCTGACTTTACCCCACTCTCTTTCAACTCTGACTTTACCCCACTCTCTTTCAACTCTGACTTTACCCCACTCTCTTTCAACTCTGACTTTGTCAGAGTGGAACGCAAGTCAGAGCCAAAGCATCAGAGCTTTGGAACTGGGGCAGATCGGCTCCTGTTAAGTTCTCTCGGCTCCTACCCCTGGAGGCAACTCCTTTGCTCCAAGTTCTACCTTGGCTTTTGAGGCCTTCAAGCAGGTTTTGGCCACAAGAGAAGGGGTGCCTCCATCTTGCTCAGATCCATCCCGAACCATTTCTTCTTCTGCTTCCACCTATGCACCTCCTTGCCAACAGGGACAGTTAGCTACCAAAAGTCTCAAGGAAGTTCTCTCTCTTTGAGTTCCCATTCTGATTTGGACCTGTCACCTGAAGTTCACCAGCATCAATTCCACAAGAAGTGGATTTGTGAATTGACACATTTAGATTCATCACCCAAATCTGTCATTAAATACACATATTTGGATGAAGTGGAAGGTTGCCCTTGATCTCCCTTCAGAAATTTCACATTTGGTGAAATCCTGTAATTGATAAAAAAGAAGGGGGGGGGGTCCATTGATGCACATTCCCCAGAATAATCCATGTTCCCAGAGGCTTTGGGAACTGACTCTTCTACAACCTGGATGGTTCCTCCTACTTATGCCCTCATTGATTTGGTTACTCAGGGAGCCTGGAAAGAGCCTGACATAGTGGAACCAATACCTAAGAAACCTAATCAAATCCTAGCAGTGCCAAAAGATAGGACTCATTGGAGTAAAGGTTCACCAGTAGAAGCTGTGGTCATAGCTGCAAACATTAGAAAAGAACACTCTGAAGAGAGTACTTCTGCCCATCCCCCTAATAGGGAATTTAGGGCTCTGGACAGATTTGGAAAACCAACTTACACTTCAGTGACCTTTTCCCTTTGAGCACTGAACTACCAATCTCATGTTATACATTTCCATATACAATTGACGAAGGAGCTTATCAATTCTCTCTCCGGTAATTTGCCAGTAGACATCCTAAAAAATCTAGAGCCAGAGCTATCTATCTTATTCACTGTCCAATGTTCCCATGCATCTGTTGTCCAATGCAGCTGATGGAACAGCTAGCCATACATTATTATGCCTGGATTTGATTGTGTGATTTTGCAGAAAGCTTTAAAATGTTCTTCCTTAACATCTCTTTTAATGGTTCCACTGTGCTTGGACCTAAGGTTAAGGAGACACTCACCAGGAGTGAGCAGGATAGTAAGACCTTGTCTACTGTGGGAATCCACATCTTAACTCCTCAAAGGACCTTTTCGTGGAATCAGTGAGGAGCAAAGATGATGTGATTCAGAAAACCACAGGATTTTAGCCAAGCTGCTTCCTCTGCCAAACCCTCCTGTGGTAGGCGGGTTTAATGGACATCACCTCAGGGGCAGAGGCAGTCCACAGAACTAAGGATTTTGTGGACCCTTTTCTGAGAAATCCTTTCAGCCCTCCTGCAGGATTGCCTGACTGACACATTCTGGAGGCAGTTGGGGGGGGGGGGGCAGTTATCCCTACACTGTCTAAAATGACAGGCTATCAGTTCGAACTCATGGGTGTTGCGGATAATCACCAGAGGACACACAATTCCTTTTCTTCCTCTCCCCAGCCAAGAAAAAGGATTCCCCTAATGCCACCTTATCAAATGGAATCTGCCATAGCAGAAGTCATAAAGCTGTTAGAAAAAAAGAACTATCCTACAGGTCCTACCAGACCAACTAGGATGAGATATCTACTCCAGGTTCTTTTTAGTCCCAAAAAATACAGGGGATACAAAGCTAATTTTGGACCTAAGCCATTTAAATCAGTTTATGAAGTAGATTACATTCTGGATGGTCATGGTTCAGTCCATTCTTCCTCTGCTCGGGAAAGATGACTGGATAGGCTCAGTATATCTGCAAGATGCTTATTATCATTTAAAGATAAATAAGCATTCAAGGAGATTTCTCCATTTTTTAGGCTGGGAACCAGTCATTATCAATTCAGAGCTCTGCCCTTTAGGCTCACCACAGCCCCCAGATGTTTACCAAATAAATGGCAGTAGTGCCAGCCAATCTCAGACTGCTGAGGTTTCCCCAGGTGTTACTGTACTTGGCTGACTGGCTTCAAACTGGTCTGACCAAGAGTCTACTGATCCAGCAGAGGGATTTTTACATCAGTTAATCACAAGCTTGAGCATCACAGTCACCATGCTCAAGAGCCAGCTAAATCCTGCTTAGTCATTAGAATTCATCAGATGCCACAGGGACACCATAAACCAGGTAGCTACCTTACCACACTCCAGGATTCCTTCACTTTGAAAAGTAACGGGTCAGGTCTTGGCTCATCCCTCACCTCCAGTGATACTGATTCTAAAACTTCTAGGCCTTACAGCTTCAACAGTCATTTTCACTTTTTCACATGAGAGTTCTTTCGTGGACCCTATCAGTCTAATGGTCTCAACTTTATCAGTCATTGAATACCCCCATCGGACTAACTCCAATGTGCAGGACTCATATCAGTTTGTGGGTAACTTCGCCACACAACCCTGTTCTCCTGTCCCATCCATCCAGGTATCCTCTCCTGGATCCAGAGACCTTGAAATTAACCCCTTGGTTTCTCCAATTTTAATGATGAGCAAAGATGCCAGGTTTTTAGACAAGTCAGAGAATCTGTGAATTGCAGGCTGTTTTGTGCAAACCGCCATTTTGCTTTAACAGAAAGACAGAATTTTCCTAAAACCAAATCCTTGTCTTTTTCCAAAGGTGGCATCTGAATAGAGTATCAACCAGTCCATAAATTTTCCATTTCTATTCCCAAAATTTTCAAACAAAGGAGAATATACTTTGCATTTGCTTGACTTTCAAAGGCAATGTAGGTTTTATCTTCACAGAACAAAGGATTTCAGAAAGTCTGATCAGTTGTTTGTTTTATTCTCAAATGTTAAGTTAGGGCATAGTGTATCCAAGGTCAGTCTTCCAAGATGGCTGTCAAACTGCATTTTGTTTGTCCATGACAAGTTGGGTTTATTGTTATCCAAAACACCAACACTTGATTTGACAAGGTCAGTAACAACTTCTACAGTTTTTCAAAATAAACTGTCTATTGATGAGATTTGTGTGGGTGCAGCATGGTCTACCTTCCATACGTTTGCGTCTCATAAGTTGGATGTACAGTCCAGACCATGCTCCTCCTTCAGCTTTGCTGTTCTCAGGAATATCCTTACTTTATACCCCCCAGGGAATTAGTAGCTAGGGAATCTGTCCCCAAAGTTGAATCAGGCAAAAATGGACAACACTGGATATGAAAGTTATGTACTCACCATTACAATAGATCGGCGACACCATCCCCCTTCCAAATTGTCATCTGTTATGCCTCAAAGAATGGACAGGACTCTAAGAGAGTCTTGCAGCTATAAACATCAGCTGATCACCTTATTTTCCTTTGCATTCACTTATTATTACACTTGGCTTAGTATAAGCACATGTCACAGTAATGTAGCAGTAGAAGCTTTTGTTTGGCATACTTGAGGCATTCTTAGGAAGACTGAGATGGAAATATGGATAGAGGAGGAGTCAGAGCCCTGGATCTACACATTTGGAGATGCCGATATAAGATCCTAGTTGGATCCGAGACCCAACAGATGAACCTGATGAAAATAGGGCAACACAGATCTATAGTCCAAAATAGCACCCAGGAAGGAGAGACAGCAGTCCACAACCAAATAGTGAAAAACACTTCTTTAATAGGAATAAAATTATTTTTTATTTTATTTTACATTTATTAACCAGGAGAGTCCGGCTGGACAGAGGTCCATTTTCAGTGGAGGCCTGGGGAGAAAAGCTCCACATACAATAAGATACAAAACATAAATTGTTGACATGACAATAGAATTCATATACTAGATGTTAAGTTGTCAATCTCGCCTTCATTCTTGCTGGATGGGTTCGGAGCCGATCCTTGGCTCCGACTCGGCCACTTACTAAAGCTCGAGAGCTTATTTTACCGGCTCGAGGCAACCCTATATCCCATGATGCTAGGCGATAACTCCCCAGATCTCGTTTGCCGCTTTCGCTTGCGAGGTGCGATTTTTTACCGGCTCCTGGTAAGTCTTTATATATATAGTGTTCAGTCACCCCTTTGAGTTAATTTTTCACCTAGTTCTTTCTTTTCAATAGTTAGCACCTACCTTTAACTCTATTACTGTTTTATACCTTCCCTTTTTATCCCTTATATCCCTCCCCCTCCACTCTTAGGTTAGGCCTTAAGCCTGCCCCTTTCCTAATTTTTCTTAGGGATCCTGTGGAGTGTTTGGGTGTGTCAGTATCCCTATTAACATTTTTATTGTTAATTTTTAGTTTTTTTAGAGTGTGTGTGTGTGTGTTTCTCTCTTACCTTTGTGAACCCTCGACACTGTTATGTCGAAGGAACCAAAGGAAACTAAGGTCTCAGGCTTTAAGAAGTGTGACTCGTGCTGTCAGAAAATGTCTCTGACAGACGGTCACACTTCTTGTGTTTACTGCCTGGGACCCCTGCACCTGCAGGACTCTTGTTCAGTATGTCATGCATTCAGTCCAAGAGTCCTGCAGGAGCGCAGGAACAAACTTATACTGAGGGGCTTGTTAAAGCCCGAGGGCTCCCCGACTAAGTCTGCGTTGGGGAGGCCCTCATAACCAGCAAAACCGTCAGCTCCAAGTACTAAGCCTTCGGCTGCTGGCTCCTTGTCTGTGCCTAGATCGGCTCCAGCTGGAGCCGATACTTTTGAGTCACAGGTTCCGGTCTCGGCACCACTCGGTGCCGATACCTCTGAGCCCATGCTTTCACTGTCGGCTCCGGCTGGAGCCGACGTGTCCTCGGCTCAGTTGGCTCTATCTAAGAAGAAGGCAAGATCCCCTTCATTGGAGTCCATCCATTCGGCTCTGAGGTCTCCCCTGCTCTCGGAGCGGAGCCATTTGAGCCGATCTTCTCGGTCGTCCAGACTTTCAGATCACGACCTTGAGAGAGTGGTAAGTAGGCTGTTAAAGTCTCAGGCATTGGCCCAGATGATCTCTAGCCCGTCTCATCAGATGGTAGCTATTATGACTCCACCTAAATTTCCTCCTTCGACTCATCAGAGTTCGGAGCCGGAGCTCCTCGGAGCCGTGACTGTTGTGGCGTCGGAGCCGATACCTCCCCCTTCGGCTCCTTCGTCTTCCGCTCCGATCTCCTCCTTTATACCTTCATTGGACGGATCCGGGCACCTGATCTCTCTCGTCGGCTCCGAGGGGGTGAGTGGCATCGGACCATTGTCCGACCCCGTTCTCCCTCTCGGAGCGTCGGCGCTGGTGAGCTCTGCCCTGACATTGGCCACGGAGCCTTCCCTGTCGGTGCGGCCTGGGGTTCCTACCTCTTCGGAGCGGGGGGCCCTCTGGCCTTTCTGATAGGGGAGCCTTCGAGGTGATGAGGAGCATACTAGCCCCAGGGTATAGTCAACGGTCAGCTCCATCAGCTCCTCCCACTACAATGCCTGCTGATGTCTCTTCCCACTCTCTTGCTCCCGGACCCAGAGATCCAACGCCTCAGGTTTCCCCACTGGGAATTTCTTCCTCTTCCGAGGCTTCTCCTGACCTGTCAGCGGAGCCTCCGCATAAGAGGACATGTAAGAGGAAGCATGTGGACTCCCCTGAGTCCATTACATCTGACACCGACTTGGATGAGTCTGAGGGATCCCCAAAGTCCCCCCTCTGAGGATGTCTCTTTCTCAGACATCCTAGAAATCCTGAAGCATAGGGGGAACTGGTCTTCCCTTAATCCTTCCGAGGATGAGTCAGTGTACCTGGAGGCGTTTGGTTCTCGACCCTCCACCTCCTGGGTGTCTCTGCCTTTCGACCCCCTTATGGAAGTATTGGCTCGGAAGGCGTGGTCGGCCCCGGATTCGGTCTAAATTCATCACAGCACCAGTTGACAAGCAATTCCTAACAAAAGGTGTACCAGCGAATGCCATGGTGGTGGCTGCAGCCACCAAGAAGGAACTAGCTGATCCTTCAGTACCTATCCATCCTCCTAATAAGGATTCTAGGACCATGGATAGGTACGGTAAGCGGATGTTTTCTTCAGCAACCTTTGCCATGCGGTCGCTGAATTACTTGTGTCACTTCACCCGCCTTCAGAGAGATATTCTCAAAGAGTTGGGAGAAGTCTTACAGGACCCATCAGCTGCTGGGTCCCAGGATAAAATAAACTCACAGCTTGGAACCCTGAACTCGATTGTTAACTCCTCCATGCGTCTAATTTCATATGCAGCCGATGGAGCGAGTAGGGCCGCAGGCACAGGAGTGGCCTTAAGGCGTCATGCCTGGATGCGGCTGTGTAATTTCGCGGACCCTTTCAAGGCATCCTTCACAAATTCCCCTTTTGATGGTTCGGCCTTGTTCGGACCTCAAGTGAAAGACACCTTGACCAGATGCGAACAAGATGGCAAGACTCTTTCTGCTGTAGGAGTCCATTTCTCCACCCCTTCAAGACCATTCCCTAAGGGTCAGAAGGGTGGGAAAATGTGGTTCCGCAAATCTCAAGTAGTCACGCCTGATGCAAGAGGTCAGTTTACCCCCAGAGGCAGAGGGGGTAACAACAACAGACGCCACCCTAGGGGCAGAGGGGGTCCGCAGAACCAGGGTAGCAGGGAGCCTCTCTCTGACAAACCCTTCCAGCACCCCTGAGATGTTGCCCGATTGTCCACCTTCGGAGGCAGTCCGGGGAAGATTGTCGCTGTACCCAGTAGCCTGGCTTTCCCTTACTCAAGACAAATGGGTACAGTCGATCATATCCTTGAGTTACAAAATTCCCTTTATCCAAACCCCAGTTCAGCAAAAGGGAACCCTTCCAGACGTTCCACCCGGTCTAAGGGAACTAGCAGTATCAGAAATATCAAAACTGCTAGCAAAAAGAGCCATCCAGCCAGTCCCAGCAGACCAACTAGGATCCGGAATCTACTCAAGGTTCTTTTTGGTACCGAAAAAGACAGGGGACTGGAGACCAATATTAGATCTCAGCAAACTAAACAAGTTTGTAAAGAGAACAAGATTCCGGATGGTCACGCTGCAGTCCATTCTGCCCTTTCTGGGCAAGGACAATTGGATGTGCAATCCAATCCAAACCCCAGTTCAGCAAAAGGGAACCCTTCCAGACGTTCCACCCGGTCTAAGGGAACTAGCAGTATCAGAAATATCAAAACTGCTAGCAAAAAGAGCCATCCAGCCAGTCCCAGCAGACCAACTAGGATCCGGAATCTACTCAAGGTTCTTTTTGGTACCGAAAAAGACAGGGGACTGGAGACCAATATTAGATCTCAGCAAACTAAACAGACGTTCCACCCGGTCTAAGGGAACTAGCAGTATCAGAAATATCAAAACTGCTAGCAAAAAGAGCCATCCAGCCAGTCCCAGCAGACCAACTAGGATCCGGAATCTACTCAAGGTTCTTTTTGGTACCGAAAAAGACAGGGGACTGGAGACCAATATTAGATCTCAGCAAACTAAACAAGTTTGTAAAGAGAACAAGATTCCGGATGGTCACGCTGCAGTCCATTCTGCCCTTTCTGGGCAAGGACAATTGGATGTGCTCCGTGGACCTTCAGGATGCGTACTATCACATCAAAATTCACAGGCGCTCCAGAAGGTTTCTCCGCTTTCGGCTGGGGGCCAGTCACTACCAATTCAGAGCCCTGCCCTTTGGTCTCACTACAGCCCCCAGAGTGTCACCAAATGTATGGCAGCGGATACGGCTCACCTGAGACGGCAAGGATTCCAGGTGTTTCCATACCTAGACGACTGGCTCCTCACTGCCACCACCAGGCATCAACTTCTCCAAGCCAGAGATTACACCATTCACATTTGCAGAGGGCTAGGAATCTCTATAAATTTCGAAAAGTCTGCCTTGTCGCCTTGTCAGTCTATTACCTTTATAGGCGCCAACTTGAACACCGTACAACTTTCAGCAAAGTTAACAGATCAAAGGGTCTTAGATATTCAAAACCATGTCCATGTTCTTCTTCAGAGCGACAAAATTCAGGCCAGGTATGTCCTGAAAGTACTGGGTCTTATGGCGGCCGCCATAACACTTCTTCCCCTTGCACGTTTTTACATGCGTCTTCTACAGTGGATGCTTTTCGCCCAATGGTCTTTTCAGCAACTCCCCATGCACCACAAGATCATGATAACTCAAACTTGCAAAAGTCATCTGTCCTGGTGGATATTGTCCCCTCAAGTCCATCAGGGCAGACCCTTTGTTCCTCCTCCCCCGGTCGCCACGGTGACATCGGACGCTTCCCTGATCGGGTGGGGGGGGCATTTTCAGGGCAGGATGGTCCATGGCACTTGGCAACCTTTCGAGCGCCACCTGCACATAAATGTCCTAGAGATGAGAGCAGTGCTTTTAACATTGCAAGCCCTCCACGACTCTCTTCCCCTAGGAACTATTGCAATCCAAACGGACAATATGTCCGCAGTGTGGTATATCAACAAGCAAGGCGGAACTAAGTCCTATCCTCTGTGTCGAGAGGCACTCAGACTTTGGCAATGGGCGAGCTCCTCTCAGCAGTTTCTGATAGCAACGCATATCCCCGGGAAGTCCAACATCATAGCGGACAGGTTGAGCAGAGCTATACTCATGCCACACGAGTGGTCTCTCAAACAATCGGTAGCGGAAGAGATTTTTCAGACGTGGGGCCTTCCTTGCTGCGATCTTTTTGCTACACCCCAAAACAGCAAATGCCCCGACGTCTTCACCCTCTTCCCCCTTCCAGGCCATCCCCTCAGAGATGCTCTAGTTCAAGATTGGCCTCGGGGAATTCTCTATGCCTTTCCACCCTTTCCTCTAATCCCACAAGTAATTCAGAAAGCAACCGCCTTGAGAGCCAAGTTGATTCTCATTGCCCCTTATTGGCCACGACAGATATGGTTTCCGTTCCTACATCATTATCTTTTGGTACAGCCTTGGCATCTGGACCCAGCTCCAGATCTGTTGACCCATCAGTCGGGGCAGCTGCACCAATCCCTACATTCTCTCAACCTCACTGCTTGGTTGCTCCACTTCCGTCCTTAGCCAGGCTTCCTATGATTTCTAATCCCGTCCGGGATATCATAGTAGCTTCCCTTAAATCTTCCACCAGAAGGATTTACACTAGTAAATGGACACGTTTCTCCTTCTGGGCAAAGGCAAGGAATATTGATCCCTTTACTGCCCCAATTCATTCGGTCTTAGACTTCCTAGCCGAAATTTTTCATTCAGGGTCTTCTGCCTCTACAGTAAAGGTTCAGTTGGCAGCCATATCGAATTTTCATACAGGCTTATCGGACCACAACATCATGTCCAATAAGCTTTGCAAAGCCTTCCTTAAAGGTGTATATTTACTTAAGCCTCCGATCAAAGACCCTCCACCTCAGTGGGATCTTAATTTAGTCTTAACATCCTTGATTCCCCCCTCCTTTGAACCTGCGGTCTCCTGTTCATTGAAATTTCTTTCATAGGTTCATAGGTTCATAGGTTCATACTAAGCTATCTGCCCAAGGGCATTTATAAGCCTAGCCCATAGTTATTTGGCTTTCGCCACCCCTTTAGTTTGAATAAAACTATGCCCATTATTTTGCTGTGCCTCTGTCAAGCAGTGACACTGAAGTAATCCCTGGGGTATATCTGTGATCCCCCATCCATTGGTCAAGATTCCTCTTGAACAAGGCCAGCGAGGTGCTCTGCCTCACATGTACCGGGATTTTGTTCCACAGCATAGGGAGTCTCTGGGTGATGAATCTGTCCCTCCAGCACGTTCTATTAATAACCGTGTCAAGGTTTAAGTCTCCTGCCCTTGTGGTTCTGAGGGATCTAGATTTTTTGAGGTGAAGCATATTCATCAAATCAGGGTTTGACATGGCCTTATATGTCAGGCACAGGTCACCTCTGAGCAAGCGGTATGAGACTGAATAGAGCTGGAGTTCTTTCAGTCGGGCAGCATAAGACATATTTTTGAGACCCTTTATCCTTTTGGTGAGGAACTTTTGGGGCCTTTCCAGCTGCTGCAGGTGTCGGGTCAGATACATTCCGAATGGGGCATTGTACTCAATCATAGGTCTTATGAGTGATGAGTACAGGGGGACGATGACCTCCCTTGATCTAGATGTGAATCCCTTCATGATCAGGTGGGCAATGTAGAAGGTTTTCCTAACTACTTTAGCAACATGAGTGTCAAACGAAAGGCTACTGTCAACCTGGGTCCCCAGATCCCTGATGACTTCTTCTGTGCTCAGTGGACTGCCACCTATATGGTAGCTAGGGGTAACCTTGTTTTTCCCGAAGGGTATGACTATGCATTTCTTGGCATTTAACTTTAGGCCATGGCTCTGGCACCAGTTATCCGCTTCTGTGAGGCCCTTCTGAAGGATATCTGTGTCAGATGTGTTTTCGACTATGGCCCAGTTTGCAGTCATCTGCAAACTTTGTCAGCCATAACCCTCCTGTGTTTGCTTGTACTTCAGAAAAGTAGATGCCAAACAAGAGTGGACCCAGGACTGAGCCCTGTGGGACACCACTTGTGACAGGCTTTGAGTCTGACATGGCTCCAGCAACTCTGACCCTGTGGGTTCTGTCACTTAGCCAGTTTGCAACCCATCTTGTGATGTATGGGTTTACATTCAAGCTGATGAGTTTTTCGATGATACCTGAGTGGGGTATTGTGTCAAGGCCTTTGCCAGGTCAAGGTAGGCTGTATGGACTGCCTTTCCCTCATCAATGGCCTTGGTGAGTGTTTCAAAAGTCAACCAAGTTTAAAAGGCATGATCTGCCTTTGACAAAGCCAAACTGGGTTGGATCCAAAGTCTGCAAGTTCCCTATGTCTTTATTTATGAGTTCCATTATGACCCTCTCCATGGCTTTGCAGATATGGCTTGTCAAGCTAATGTGACGGTAATTTCCAGGATCGGTGGAGGCACCGCCTTGTGAAGTGGGATCACAGTCGCGGCGCCACTCCTTGGGTATGTATCCTGAGGTGAGGCTAAGATTAAACAGCTGTCCTAACTGCGGGTTTAATTCCTCATTGAGTTCGTGGAGCACACAGCCGGGGACACCATCCGTCCCATGGATGCTGTGTTTTTGCTTTGGAGAGAGCAGTTCTCACCTGGGCGCTTGAGATGTTTGGGGGCTACAATCCTCTGGTATAGATATCTCTCCTTTGGGGAGGGGAGAAGTTTGCACTGAACCTGTCAGCCAGTATGTTGGCAATGTGTGTAGGTTCAGTAATCTTCACATCATTTTGAACTAATTCTGAGCATATCTGGGAGTTTCCTCCTAGGTTTCTAACATAGCTAAAGAAGGCCTTATGATTGTCTTTTGAGTCCTTGGTGATTTTTCTCTCAAAATTTGCCTTGGATGATTTTATGAGAGCTCTTAGTTTTTACTTATAATGATCAAAGGTGTCTTACCTTTCAAGGATTTTGCTCTATCTTGTAGTAGCTTCCTCCTTTTGTTGTAGAGCTTGTTTATGGCTGGGGTCCACCAGACTGGACGCTTGCCTTTGGTACAAAGAGTCTTAGTTTTGTTTGGGATTGCCTGATCCATGCAGTCCTGTAGGTGCTGGTAGAAGGCATTTGTAAGTGATTCAGCGGTTTGAGTAATGTTTACCACTGGCTCAGCGGCCTTAAAGGAGACCACACTAGTTTTTAGAAGTGTGAAGTCGGCTTTTGAGAAGTTTTTCACTGTGGTCTTTTTTATTTCAGGTGGGGCGGGATGAGGACCTCCAGCGAGATTAGTTTATGATCTGATCTCACCAGTGAGGGGTATACTTCCGGTGTTGAACATTGTGATCCCATGTTCGTGATGATGAGATCAAGTATGTTTTCTCCTCTTGTGGGGATGGTGACTAGTTGTTCCATGGCATTTGAGTTTATGGAACTCCAGGAACCTTTGGGCTAGAGTGTTTGGGCTTGAGTAGTGTTCCCAGTCTATATTAGGGTAGTTGAAGTCACCTAGTATGATGGTGTTTGGAGATACATTTATCCCCTCCATTGTTTTCAGGAAGGCCATGTGAGGTTCCTGAGTTTGAGAGGGTGGCCTGTAACATGCTACAAATTGCAGAGCAGTCTTGCCTATGGTTAATTGCACCTGGATGGTCTCCGATGCATCGTGCGTAGCCACCAACCTTGCGGTGTGGGTATCCTTTATGAATATGGACACCCCCTCTCCTTTCTTGGTGTTGTCCGGATTTTGGGGCCGGAACACATGATATGAGGTGAAACCTGATAGTGCTGGGGTGCTCTCAGGAGCCTTGAACCAGGCTTCTGTCACAGCACAGACATCGATGTTCTCCATACTGAGAAGGGCCTCAGTATGGAAGACAGTCTTCCTAGTCGCCATTACTTCTGCTAGGAGAGTATCAGAGCTTCACGCCCTCTGCATTCATCCTCCCTACTTAATCTTCCATAAAGACAGAGTTTCTCTAAGGACTAATCCATCCTTCTTACCCAAGGTGGCTTCGCATTTAAATTTAAATCAATCAATTGATCTCCCAGTTTTTTTCCCAAACTATACTAATAGAGCGGAGCAAAAGCTACATTATCTAGATGTTCACTGCCAGCTCCGATACTATTTGGATAGAACCAAACAAATAAGGAAGTCTGATCAACTGTTTTTATCGTACGCAGAAAATAAGAAAGGTCTTCCTGTTTCCAAGGTAACCCTATCTAGGTGGCTGTCTTCTGTGATTACATCGATTTATCAACTCAGAGGCAGGGAATTCACTTCTAAGCCAAAAGCCCATTCAACTTGAGCACTAGCTACATCTACAGCTTTTCAAGCTAGACTACCAATAGACACTATCTGTGCGGCAGCCACATGGACCTCTCCTCATACCTTTGTTTCGCATTACAAATTGGACATGGCCTCCAGGGACAGAGCAACATTTGGTTCCACCATTCTTAAGAGTCTGTTCCAATGAGCCACCCAGGATGAAGGTGCTAGGGACGCGGTCCCATCCAGCAAGAATGAAGGCGAGATTGACAACTTAACATTGAGAAGTTATGTACCTACCATAACGTTCCATGTTAGTTGTCTTCTCGCCTTCTTTCTTGCATCCCACCCACCATCCCCCTAGCCTGGACAGACCGAGAAGATCTTCCCTTCCTTGAAGGGTCCTTTTATTCCCTTGTTCACCATCTAGGTGTCCTAGGATATATATAGTGTAGATAATTATCTTTGGGGGTTTTTATCCCTCTTCCTCCTCCTTCCAGTTGGAGGATTTTGTTTTATTGGCCTATGCTAGGTTTTTCAGCTTCCAAACGAGATCTGGGGAGTTATCGCCTAGCATCATGGGATATAGGGTTGCCTTGAGCCAGTAAAATAAGCTCTCGAGCTTTAGTAAGTGGCCGAGTCGGAGCCGAGGATCGGCTCCGAACCCATCCAGCAAGAAAGAAGGCGAGAGAAGACAACTAACATGGAACGTTATGGTAGGTACATAACTTCTCATTTAACTACACTATGCATTCACAATAGAGCTCATATACTAGTTTAGTTATGCATACACAATTTCACACATCAAATAAAATACAAACATAAATCATTAACTTGACATTAGAGGATATAAACTATTTTAGCTATACATTCATACTTTCACACAGTCATGATAGTTGACATTATTAGCTAGTCTGTACGTTTTCTGTGGAGTCTTGGTTGAGGAACTTCACATAGTAGTAATACAGTGTGTGTTCTTGATATAAGAATAGCTGAAGTTTAAGTCTAGATCTATGCATTCATTGTATACTTCATTCATCACTGTAGGCAATATTTGGCTAGTAGCACTGCTGGAGGTTGAAGACTGCAAGAGTGATGGAAGAGAGGAGAGGAAAGAGAGCAAGTGTTAGAGGGAGGAGTGAAAGATTTAGTTAGTTGTTCAATCGGCATTAGACTGACCTTAGGATTGGGTAGGAAGAAGAAGCTGACATTAGTACAGTGAGTCGATCAACCGGGAGAAACATGGGCATAGCCAGTTTCCTAGATAATGGGCTTTGAGGAGTTTTTTAAATTGGAGAGGGGATGTGGTTTAAGTCATTTATTTTAATAGTGGTTGAAGTTATTTATTTTAATAAGAATAAAACACATAAATGCTTAACTTAAATCACCGGGTTTTCATCCTCAATACAAAGACTTCATCGGATGCAATGTATTCCATACTACCTTTCTTTTATAATCCCATCAATTGTCTAATTAAAACCATTTCAAACATCAATTTGTCTTTAAACTACTATAAAAATGTAAATAAATACATACTTAAATAGCATTTCTGTTTAAATACTATAAGTTTAAAAGATTTTATAAACCAATGTAAGTAAATAATATTATGTGCAAACTAAATCATTATAACAACCATTAAAAGTATTGGTGTACTGGCCAGGAATCAAACCCAGGCCTCCCACATGGTAGGTGAGAGTTCTATCACTAAACCATTTGTATTATTAGTTTTTATGTTTTTGTTTGTTCTTCTTTCGGCTTTTTCCGGTTAGGGGTCGCCACAGTGGAACTCCAGTCCGCTAAAGATTGGCAGTAGATTTTTATGGTGCCGGGGTGCCAGCTCAACCTTCAACGAAGGCACGCCCATTCACCGATGTCTTTCGAACACCTCTCGACAGTGGAGAGGACATGCAGACTCAACACAGAAGGTGCTCCAGCCGAGAATCGAACGGGAGAACCTCTTGCTGTGAGGCAACAACGCTACCGCTGCACCACCGCAGCTTACAGGTATTATTAGTTTTTATACAAACCATATACAGTTTATAAAAAAACTAATGTAAGGCCTTCCTCTAGTGACCAACTACCACCATTACAATAAAATCTCCTAAAGAAAAAAAAAACATTACTTCAGTGTTACATATTTAAAAAAAAAAAACAATATATTCACTTCACATTACAATTTTGCAACTCTCAATTTTAAAAAGGAGGCTATACAGATGTTCTCATTAAGACCAGGGGGAACATTAGCTTACAGTGTTATCTGCCACCACAGTTCCCCATACTCTGTTTTCTCCTCCCAAAGCCCCCCTCTTAGGTCATAAAGAAATAAAAAATGTGCATTCTCACATTCTTTTAGATGTTTAAATAAGGCATTATTTTCTTTTTTTGTTTGAATATCATAGTGGTGTTCATAAATTATTTTTTTTAGTTTTCGCTCTGTCTTCCCTACATAGAAAGACTCGCATTCTTCACAAATCACCAGATAAACTAAACCAAAAGAATAACAATTTGAGAATCCCCTTCCTTCTGCCCACTTATTTCTACAAGCTAGGAAAACTTTTTCTTTGTTCACTGTATAGTTACATTGTAAACAATGGTCACATTTAAATGTTCCTTTCTTTTTCCTAACCATAGTACTGTGCCTACTATCCTGTTCCAATAAACATTTTAAATTCTGTCCCTTCCTGTAAATGGCTTTAACAGGTTCTTTGGAAATGTCACCTAAATCTGTCAACCCCACAAACCTTTCCCATTCATTTTGTATGCTTTTTCTAACTGAAGTTGCACTCCCATTGTACTCCATTACGAATGCATTACTAAAATGTTCTTGACAAGTTCTCATTTCTACATCTTCACGTGCTATGGATTCTCCTCGGATGGGTCTAAATCTTTCCTTTCTCCCTTCTTGGACCTCTTTTTTAACATCTTGTATCATTGTCACTGGGTAACCCCTTTCTTTGAATAAAACTTCTAAAAACTTCTAAGAAGTTACACTCTTTTTCAAAATCCATTTCTGCTGAGGTCATCCTACTAGCACGCACATATTGTCCCTTAATAATATTTCTTTTATAATGGGAATAGGTGTGCACTTTCAAAATGAAGATATGAGTTTGAAAATTTGTCCTTCCTAAAAAATCTTAGGATTAAATCTATTGTTCATTTTATATATTTCTACGTCTAGGTACTGAAGTTTTTCATAGGAAAACTTATGAGTAAATTCTAAAACATTAGTCGTGTTTCCCAGAAAACTAATAAATTCCTGTAACTTATATAAGGAAGCTGTCCATAAAATACATATGTCATCCAGGAATCGTCAGTATAACACCCAACAATCAAAGTACTTAGACTGAAGCACATATTTCTCTTCCCATTTTGACACTATAAGGTTAGCATAAGTAAGGGCACAGGCAGCACCCATCGCAACACCCTGAATTTGTTGAAATAATTCCCCTTTAAAGTAAATATAATTATACTTTAAAACTAGGTCCATTAAGTTTAGGCAGACTAATTGGTCGTTATGTGTACGTCCACCATCCTCAAATATCACTTCCTCTAATAGTTGCATACCTTCAGTATGAGAGATGCTTGTGAAGAAATCAACTATATCTATTGTAACAAAGACAATATTATCATTGCATAACTCTTGTTTGAGTTCCCTTAAAAAATCCCAAGAATCTCTAAAAATTCTTTTTTTCTTAAGCCATAGTTTATTTAATTTCAAAACAACATACTTTGCCAAAGAAAATGTTTTTGACCCTTCGGCTGCAACTATTGGTCTTGGGGGGGGGGGGTCTATTTCAGTTTTATGAACCTTAGGGATTCCAAAGATTATGGGTATTCTTGGTTTTTCATTAATCAAAAAATTGTAGGTATTCTGGTTAATCAGCCCTTCTAGTAACATGTCATTTAAAGCCAGGTCAATTTTCCTGTATGAAATATTAATCTTATTCCTAGATGTACTAGTATATTTATTAGTGTCACCTAGAATGTTATTCATTTTTCCTTTGTACGTTATAACATCCATTATAACTATCCCCTCACGTTTATCAGGTTTCATAACCCTGATGTCATTATTTTTTAACTCAATCAAAATTCTTTTCTCTTCAGAATTCGAGGTTGGTCTATACCTAACTTTGGAGAATTCTTTTCTAATTTCCTTCTCTACTATACCTTCAAAATTTTTCATTTGCAAATGTAAAGGGGGTTTTAAGTACTCTTCCTTCTCACATTATTTTCATTTACTCTGCTTTGTGGTGGCAGAACTAACCTCAGATTAATTTTTCTTACAAACATCTTTAAATCTAAGATGATTTTTGCTAAATTACCCTTTTTCTTGGGAATAAATTTCAAGCCTTTTGATAAAAGGCTGAAATGGCCATCAACCAGTACAATATTACTAAACTTGTAAATATTAAAGTCATTCCTAATATACCTATAATTATTTGTAATAGTTGTTTCTGGAGCTTCATCCCAGTTGTCTGCATAAGTAGGGGCTATACATTCACACTCACATATTAATGTCTCCATCTACCCCTCCCCCCCTCCAGTAAACATGTTGCTGGTATTGGGGAGGTGTTTTATTTTTCACCCTTTCTGATCTTTGAAGGGGCGGGAATTCTGAGAAATCATCTAAATCTCCCAAATTTTTCACTACCTTGTCCTTCTCCCCTAAAGTCATAGTCTTCATTTCTGTCACTGTTCACCATATTATGTTCATCATACCCTTTAAAATCTTTTGGTTTGGGGTAACTTATATTTTTTCTGTGTTCATGCGCATCCCTTTCTAATTTTCTTAGTTTCCTGTTAATTAGTTCACCACATTTGTCATCTATACCTTTCCTAATATTAAAATATTTTTCTTTTTCAGAGGCAGTAGTAAAAATTAAGTCATTTTTAATGTGCTCATTAAGTTCTTCAGTTTCCTTTTGAACGCTTCTTTAGCCTCTCATTTTTATTTATAATTGCCTTAACTATATCTAGTCCACATTTATTAAAAATTTCTAAAAGTTCTTTATGAAAAACACCCTGGTTGCACATTATTGGGATACTTGCACACACGTAAGCCTTTTGGCACCATACCTTCAAACAAACACTGCTTTAAATATGCATTTTCAATATCCAAAGTTCTAAACGTAAACATAAGCAACACAGATCTATCTTTATAATGAATATGTAACTTTCAATCCAATGTCATCTGTTTTCACCTGATTCAGTGTATCAGTCATTTGATCTTATTGGATCTGACTTTGGCACTGCTTCTGAAGCTTTTCAGTTGCAGGGCTTTGACTCCTCCCCTACCCATAATTTTCTCCACTTCACCTTACTACCTCAGATCACATTTACTGCTTGAGGGAATTAGATGTGTTCTGTGGTTGCTTTTATAAAGAAATTATATCCTTTGGTTCATATCCCTTTTTTCTTCTCTCCTACCTAGAGGCTTGTCTCCCTAGTAATTTTGAGATTTAGTTTAAAAAAACCTTTTTGATATTTAAGAAATTTGAGTAGCTAGGATAGTAGTTAACAATTTTTGTAGCTTAATAACAATTTGAATACTAAGTTAGAAATTCTTAAGTTTCTACTGTTATTATTTTATAGAGTGCTTTATTCAGTTGTTTCTTTCCTTCATAGTTATTTTTTATTTTAAGCATTAGAATAAGATGCCAGATAGCCAGGGATTCAAAAAGTCAGCCTAATGTGGACAAAGAGTTCCCCTTCAAGATCCTCAGTCTTTGTGTGTGTACTGTTTGGATGCTGCCCACCTATATATGGATTGTCAGTCCTGTGCTTCTTTTAGATCTAATGCACTTCAGACCCGGAGAGAGAAGCTAATAGTCAATGGCCTTCTTCCTTTTCAGATAGGGATGTAGAGTTCAGCAGGCCCTCTTCTTCCTCCGCTGCTTCACCTGTGCCAAAGCAAGACAAAACCAAACAAAAGGGCAAGCAAAAAGAAAAGAGTGATTCAGAGAAAAGAGGTGATTCAGAGATGAGAGATAAGGACAAATCAAAAAGACTAGAAAGCATTCTCCAGACCCCATGACTTCAGTTGGTCCAGCTTCAAAGACTCCAAAAAAGTCAGCTTCATCAATTTCTCGGGTCTGACCTCTTCTTCCCAGTCAACTTTCTCTCTGAAACCAGTTTGCTTGAGATTTCATTCACTGGTATTGCAGGAATGGAGATATTTGAGACCAAATTTGATGGCTTCCTCTGTCTGGTCATCCAAAAGCTTAACTGAACAAGATGTTGACAGAAATGATGTGGACGTTTCTTTGAACACAGATCCAGCTTGGGGTACTCTTGGCGCCATTACCTTTGAATGCACTGAGTATTAGTCCAACAACCCCCCCCCCCCAACTCTTTCTCTAGTTCAGTCTGCCCTTCAGAACTGACTACTGCAGATCCAAGCTGAGGCAGGGCACCTTCACTAGAACCGGCAGTCCAAGTCACTTTGACTCTGACAGCATCCTTTACTCTTTTGACTCTGATGGTTTTGGATCAGGAAGAGACACAGAGTCAAAGCTTCATTGTTGGAGCTTGGTGGAGGAGGGTTGACTCCAAAATTGGTAGAGCTGTCTGTGTCCCTCAGAGCTTCTGCACTTGATAGCTCGGATATAAGACTTGCATCGGGGTATCAAGGCCCATCAGCACAGGCATTTCTTCTTCATCTTTGGACAGGAGGGGACCTCCTATAGGACTCATTGAGGCATTGGCCTTTGAGGCTTTTGAGAGGGTCTGACATTACCAAAGGAGAAGGTGGTTCCTCCCAGCTCATTTCCACTTGAACTTCAACAGGAGTCTTTTTCTTCTTGCTATCACTCTGTCAGACCGGGACAGTCAGTTCCACAGGCTTCTGAGTATGTTTGCTATGTTAGCTCCCATTTTGTTTCAGAACCTTGTGATCACCCACCAGTACAGGTACACAGAGGAATAAGTGCAAGAGGAAATACATAGACCCATCACCAGAGTCTTTCACTGAAGACACTGTTTTGGATAGCAGTGAAGGTACCCCAGTGCCCCCCTCTGAAGACATCACCTTCAGTAAGATCCTTGAATTGATGAAACACTGAGGGTGATGGTCCATTGACAACCCTTCACCAAAAGAATCTGTGTTCTTGGAAGCCTTTGGTTCCAGCCCATCCTCCTCATGGGTTGTACTGCCTACTGACCCCCCCTTATTGACTTCATATCCCAAAGACAGGAACCAGTGGAGCCATGATGGTGGTAGCAGCAGCAGCTACTAGAAAGGAACTGTGTTTTGTCCATTCCCCCTAAAGGAGTCTAGGGCTATGTACAGATTTGGGAATGGACATATACTTCAGCAACATTTGCCCTTAGAATGCTGAACTGTTTGGCCCATGTTACTCAATTCCAGAGAGGCTTGACCAAAGAGCTCATCAAGTCTCTCTAAGGTTTAAGGACATCCTTCATCAATGCCTCCTTTGATGGTTCCACTCTTTTTGGACCAAATGTAAAGGGCAGGTTAACCACAAGTCAACAAGATGATAAAAATCTATCTGCAGTAGGAGTCTATTTTCTTGTCTATCCCACAAAGAACTTTCTCTAGGAATCAGAGTTTTTATCACAACTGTCCTGGAGATAGACTTTCTCATGGTAGGGAAGGAGGCAACTACAATGGACGTCACTCTAGAGGCTGATACAGACTGCACAATCAGGGCTTTTGTGGTCCATTCACCGAAAAGTCCTACCAGAGCTACTTCAAGGTTGCCCGACTACTACACTCTGGAGGCAGTTGGGGTGCTTGTCCATACATCCATAAGCCTGGCAAAACATCACTACAAATACATGGGTGCTAAACATAATTTCCAGAGGCTGTTCAATTCCATTTTCCCTTCCTCCAGCAAAAAAGAAAGAAAGTTCACGATGTTCCACCCAGTTAATGGGAACCTGCAGCAACAGTAGAGGTTTCCAAGCTGCTAGAAAAAAGGAGTCATCCAACTAGTCTCTAAAGATCAGTTAGAGTCTGGAGTCTATTTGAGGTTCTTTTTAGTACCCAAGAAAACACGGAACCTTATACCCATTTTGGATTTGAGTCGTCTAAATCAGTTTGTAAAACAGACAAAATTCTGGATTTTCAGAGTTCAGTCCATTTGGCCTCTGCTAAAGAAAGATGATTGGATGTGGTCTGTAGATCTCCAAGACACATACTTGCATGTAAGGATAGAGAAACATTCCAGGAAATTTCCCCATTTCTGGCTGGGAGCCAATTATTGCCAATTTAGAGCACTGCCTTTTGGTCTCACCTCAGCCCCAGGGTGTTTAACAAGGTAATGGCAGTGGTTGCAGTGCATCTACGTCTGCTAGGGATCCATGTTTTTCCATACCTTGATGATTGGCGCCTAACTGCTACCTCTAAGGATCTGTTGCTTTGTCACCTAGACCTTCTGCTCTAAGGCTCTGCTGCTTTGTCACATGGACCTTATGCTCCACTTAATACACAATTTAGAAATTGCTATCAATATGGTCAAGAGCCATCTGATTCCTACATAATAGACAGATTGCAAGTCTTCCCCAGGCCAGAGTAATCTCTGTGTTTAACAGCAACACGTACTTCAACCCCCTTCTCCTCCAGCAAGACTGATTGTACATCTCGTAAGTCTGATTGCCTCCATGATTTTTGATAGTACCTCTTTGCCCTGATCTCTCCACAGAGACAGTTATTGAGGGATGTTGTAGTCCACAGTTGGCCCCCTGGTTTCCTTTACGCCTTCCCTCCATTGCCCCTAATGAACAAATTCCTCCAGAATGTAAGAAAGTGCAAGGCCAGAGTGATCCTCATTGCTCCTTTCTGGCCCTGTCAAACATGGTTTCACTTCTTATAGCCTGTACTAGTACATCCCCCAATGGATGTTGAATCAGTATCCAAACCTGCTGATTCACCTGTCCGGATTGCCTCCTTCAGACCAGAAATCCATGATGTTAACCTGTTAGTTCTTCCATTTCTCACCTCAGCTGGATATATACCAGGCTCCCAACACCAATTGCTCAGATATTGTCAGCCTCTCAGAAACATTCTATGAAAAAGGTCTATCATAGCAAATGGAAGAAATTTTCTATCGGGATTGTGTTGTAAGGAATAGACCCTTTTCCAGCATCCATCTCATCCATATTAGAGTTTTTGACTGAACTTTTCCACAGTGGCTCTAGTCTTTGTACTATCAAAGTGCAAATGGCTGCAATTTAACATTTTCACATAGGTCAGAATGACGCTTCTCTAGCATCTCTAAAAATTTCTAAAGCCTTTTAGAGTAGAACCTTTCTATTATGATTACCAGTAAGAGATCCAGTACCTCCCTGGGACATTACTATCCTGCTCCAAGCATTAACTCAAACATCTTTTGAACTAGCAGTGTCAACAGATCTGAAGTTCCTCTCTTGGAAAACAGCTACGCGGATTTCAGAGTTACAGGCCCTTTCCTTTAAACCTCCATATCTGATATTCCATAAAGACAGTTTCCCTGAGTACTAATGCATTTTTTTCTTCTGAAGGTGGCATTCAAAGAAATTTAAATCGGTCAATTAACCTGTCGTTTCCCCCAATTTTTCAAATGGGCAAATACATTTAACATATGATGGATGTTTGTCGGCTCAGGATCCGTCTTCATATAACAAACAATTCAAAAAGCCTGCTCAGTTTATTTTTAAAGACCTGAGCTAGGCAAAGCAGCTGCTAAGGTTACTGTTTCAAGGTTCATAGTACTAGGCTAGTGGCCCTGGAGCCTTTACAATCCTAGCCCATAGAAGTGCCCTGGCGTCATGCCACCCGACGTTAGTTTCCAGTGCCTCTATCAAGTAGAGCCACTGGAGTGATCCCTGGGGTGAACTTTCTATTTCCCATCTACTCATCAATATTTCTCTTGAAGAAGGCCAGTGAGGTGCTCTGCTTGACATGTATGGGAAAGTCTATTCCAGAGCATGGGCAGTGTCTGGGTTATGAACCTGTCCCTCCAGCATGTTCTGTTCATTGTGGTAATGAGGTTGAGGTCTCTGGAGCGTGTGGTGTGGAGGGATTGGGATTTCTTTAAATGCAGCATTTCTAACAGAGCTGGGTCAGTAAGCCAAGCAGAGATCGCCTCTTAGTAGACGATATGAGACAGAGAATAGCTGCAGTTTTATGAGTCTGTCCATGTAGGACATGTGTTTAAGGCCTAAGATCCTCTTCGTGAAGTACTTTTGTGGTCTTTCCAGCTGTTGCATGGGTCTAATGAGGTACATGCCAAATGGGGCATTATACGAGATGATGACCTCTTTCTTCTTGGAAGCAAAACCCTTGGTAATGAGATGCGCTGCATAGAAGGACTTTCTGACCACAGTGGCAATGTGGTGGTTGAAGGAGAGGTTGCTGTCAACCTGTGTCCACAGATCTCTTATAATGCCTTAAGTGTTCATTGGGTTCCCATCACTGTGGTAATTAGTGGGAACTGAGTTTTTCCCAAAGGGATGACGACACATTTTTTTGGCATTAAGCTTAAGGCCATGGTTTTGACAGCAGTCATTAGTCTCAGTGAGGCCTTTCTGCAGGATGTCTACATCAGTTGGAGAGTTAGTAATGGCTCCCAGCTTGCACTCGTCTGTGAACTTGGTCAGCCAGAGTCCCTCCATGTTGGCCTGTACTTCTGAGAAATAGATGCTAAACACTAGAGGACTCAGGACCGATCCCTGTGGGACTCCACTCCTGACTGGTCGGCAGTCTGACTTGGAGTCTGCTACTTTCACACTGTGGATTCTAAGGTATTTATCAAATTGGATTTCCTTTGTCTATAATTAAAAGGGTTTGTCCCTATAATCAAAACCTAGATCTCATTCTTCAAGGGCAGTAGCCACTTCAACAGCCTTTTCAAGTAAGCTTCCCATTGATGAAATTTGTGCTGCAGCAACATGGTCAGCAGTTCATGCCTTTTTTTTTCTCTCATAAACTGGACAAACAGTCAAGATCTCATTCACCTTTTGTTTCCACCATTCTCAGGAATGTCCTTCTTTGATACGCCCCAGGTAAAGCAGCTTGGGAATCTGTTCCATGTGCTGAATGACTTGAAAATAGACAACGCTGGATATGAAAGTTATGTACTTACCAGTTCAACCTACCACTCTCCTACCTCTTTTCCAAGTTGACACATTGCCTTCTGGTGACCAGGTAGGCTTCACTTCACTCTGTCTGTGAACAGTCCTAACAGACTGTCCTGCAGTCCTCTTTTTGACATCTAATTTAAGCTTTAGCCTAGAATGTGGTATTTTGCTATAGATTTCCCTTTTAAGGGGGCAAACTTGATCTGAGGTACTAAGGTGGAGTGGAGGAAATTATGGGTAGAGGAAGAGTCAGAGCACTGGAACTGAAAAGCTTCAGAAACGGTGCCAAGGTCAGATCCAGTAGGATCTGACAACCCATGCAATGAACTGGACAAAAATCAGATAGCATGAATCTATTGTTATGGTAAGTAGATAACTTTCATTTTTTTTTTTCATGGTAGATGGGAAACATGCTGCAAAATAATGAAAAGGGAATTGCTTCCATATGAGAACTACTTCATCATTTGAGGTAGTTTGTGTTGCTTGGGAAAACCATATGTTTACCTGCAAGTCTCAGAAAAAATACCTAAACTGCATTGTTTTTATTTCTATTAACCTTTAACATTGTTTAATAGCATTTCACCAGAAGCTATCCTCCAAAGATTTATCAGAAAGTATATATACAGCAACTTCTGCAGTGAATGAGGATGATAGCAAGAGAAGTACCCCACCCCAATAACTGTGTATAAAATGAGTATTAAATGTTTTACTCTACTGAATCTCTATGGGATGAGAGTAAAACCATAAAAGGAGGATGGCAGGTTAACAAATGTAATAGCATCTGGTTGAAGTATACCATTAGTGCCATTGCTCTCATAGTGAATCCAGCTGTGGTGTGTGTCCATCTTCAGGGCCTCCACTGATTATCGGAGATCAACCAATCCATAGGGTGATAGGCCCTAATTTGGGTCACCAGCTATATCTCACTTGAGTAATATAGCTTGGAAATGAGGGGGAGGAGTGCTGTAACAGAATTGAGGAGCTGAGGATAGATTCCAGGTATGTGACAAGGGTCACCAGTTGAACTTTTAACAAAAGAAGGAAGAAAAAACCCTCTTCTGTATATTGAGAAGGATGAATCCCTAACAGGGACCCAGATGACACAACCTTGATTAGCAGCATGGTCACTAGTGAAGGAGGGCCAATGAAGATGGGGGTGAGCTGCTGCTGGTTTTCCTATCCTGGGGGAGGAAGGCAGTTCTGTCTCACAATTTGGGTAACAAGTACAATACCTGCTGTCCCACCTTGTATGGTATTTAGAGGGGGGAGGGGGTAGCGCGTGTGTGTATGTGTGTTTAAGTGCATTCGCTGTCTCTGGAAGAGCTAGTGTGAGCTGTAGTAGGTAGCTGAGAAGCTTGACCAGCTGTTTGTTTTACTTCCTACCACCTGACTCTCACCTCTAACTCAGTTTCAGATGTTAGTACCAGCTGATCTTTGACAAGGAACAAATGGGTCGGAGGACTCTTGCCTGTCTAGTGAGGCTCCTAGAGTTTGTTGCTCCCCTGCACAGGAACAAATGAGTTGGAGGACTCTTGCCATGTTCAGCGAGGACCCTGGTGGTGTCACCATCTGTCTCTTAGGAGGAATATAAATAGGGTGAAGGTAAAGGAGCCTTTGTATTAGCCAAGGTGATACAGAAAAAGAGAGAAGAAAAAACTAACAGAAATTGACAAGTGCATAGCATAAGAAGCCAAAATTTGGTATACATAGGCGTACCATAAACTGTTATTGTTCATAGGTAGGTACTAGGCTATTGGCCCTAGGGCCTATATAAGCCTAGCCAAACCGTGACTAATAGTAATTAATATAATTAATATAAACAGAAAGAGAAACGAATATGTATGGAAGGAGGCATGTCTGGTATGTGATGTGCTAAAGTAATGAAAAGACAAAGCAGTTAATTGAAACCAACCATAAATTTTGATTCTTGTAAAGTTAACAGATAAAAAGTGTGATACTCATTCTTTCATTGTCTAATGCCCACTTTATTCAGTTCAGGGTCACAAGAGAGCACTGAGCAGGAGTGCATCTGCCCCTCATTGGGTGTAATGCAGAGAATCTAACCCTGGACTGGACTGTAGTTTCTTACATGATTTAAGGGTGTAATGAATAGTTAATAAACTGTAACAATAAGCACCTGTTAAAGTACTGAATGTTATGACAGTATGACTTGAATAGTTAGTACTTAGGAAGTGAGGGAGATGGAATGAAAAATGTGACAATGGGAGAGGGAGAGAACATGGAGCTACTTCAATTAGAGTTGAACAGACTGATATAATTAAGAGTAATATATAATTAAGAGTAATAGCACACTAAACCCGAAGTGCCCAAGCTGAAAAAAAAATAATTGTAGTTAAAGCTGTAATAGAAGTGAGAAAAATCATCAGGAAACAAAACCCAAGTTATTTTCAGATAAACATACTATAGGTTAACTAGTGAAGTGTGGGTCTACAGAGGAGAACAGATTACAAAACATCATCACTTTTTGGATGTGGCCCCTTCTAGATTTGTAGCTTACACTCACAGTTTATGGACTGCCATATAGCTCAGATCCGTAGCTGACAGTGCATTAAAGTGTACAAGGATGTGATCAGTTAAAATGTAACACAGCAGTTGAGCTACCAAGTGAGAATAGCTAAAAATGAGTAGCACTAATCATGTGGTCTTACAATTAATAGTGTGATGAAAATGAGGTGATACAGTTGTCATTTACTGGAAATGTGTGAAGTTGCACTGAAGATGTTGCGACAACTTCTTTTTTGTGCTGAGTCAAATAGACAAAGGAGAAAGGTGAGGAATTACCCCCTAAGGTCTAACACAAAACAAATTAGCATTAATAAACATACAGATGTGTCAGACTGCATCTGGTATGTTTGTGTCTGTCCCACTGCAAAAGCCAGCAAAGCTCCCATGGATAGAAATAGAGAAGGGGTAAAGAGGAGGTGTGAGGGAAAGGAGATAGGATGAGGAGGAAGCATGGAAAAAATGGAAAAAGATTAAAGGAAGGAAACCTCAGTATAGGTCATGTAATTTAGAAGGTATTAAGAAGCAGAAAGTCCCCAGCAAGCAGCAACATATTAGACAGCACACAACTTGAAGTCTGTATTAAAGAATGTAGCTTGTCAGTTATTACAACTTACTTCAGTTAAAATACCAATGAAAATAGAACTATTCTTACATTAAAGCAAAGTAAATAAAAGACCATGGATATGCAATGACTTAAGTATTATGTGACAGCCTATGTTTTTGCAAAAGCTAATGAAATACAAATACTCTGAATAGCTTTTGATTAACTATTTTTGATGTTGGTAATTAGTGTATTAAATGAGTGCTTTTATAACAAGCTTCCAGATTTGCAGGGTCTGTAATTTTAAACTTGAAGGATTCTGCTGACAGTTTATTACACAATGATGATTTTCTTTGTGTTTCACTGTTGCAGTCATCACACTTGGGTTATCTGCCACAGGTAGCCCTCAGTCGGCCTGAATACCAGAGACTTAGTATTTCTGTGTTGGTTGCTGTCACTTGGGACTGACATCAGGTCGTCAGGGGTATAAAACCAGGCAGCCGACGCCATTACATCAGGTTTTTCTTGCAGAGGAGCTCGAAGCAGAAGCAGTTCGCATGAGTGCCAGTCGGCCCCTACCTGAATTTTCGTTTCCGAATTGAATCATCCTGAAGTCTTCTAAAGCTAAGTACCCCATTGGGGATCCTTTTTTCTTGCTCTAACCGATGTCAGAAAAAGTTAAAAATTGTCTCACCTTTGGAAAGCAAATACCACACCGAGATTTCCATTCTTACTGCGTCACCTGTTTAGGCCCAGACCACGATGTTGGTTTTGTGCTTTGTTCAACGCCCAAACTATTTGTCATTGGGCCCTTATTGTAGCTAAATACTTTCATTCTCGATCTCCGTATTCTGAAATGGCTTCAGTAAGCCATCCGTCTACTGATCTTCTGAAAAAACGTAAGGATAAACACAGAGACAGACCACACAGGTCCAAAACTGCCGACAATGCTTCTGTTAAGCTAGTTGCCAGTTCGCCGGTAGTCAGTGAGGTGCTTTCGCAGCCCCTGACGCACTCTTCGATGGATTCTCAGGCTGCTACCAAGAGCCGTTCGGAGTCCGGTATGCAGCGAGATTCTTTTTGACTACGGAACCTGTGTATGTCTCTACCTTGGATGGGTCCGGAGCCGCTGTGCAGGCACCGGCTACCGAGGAAGTTCTTCGCATTACCGATATTCCACACAAACTGACGACTTATTTTGCATCTTTCTTTCTAAAACTACCGAGTTTCTAAGGCCAAGAGTACGAGCTATGCCTAAAAAAAAAAAAACGCCGATCCAGACTCAAACGCCTGCTTCCTTGCCACAGTCACAAATGCTTAAAATGGCAGAAGACCTGATTATGCTGATTAGGGGAAGCCAGCCTTCCCCTGCTAAAAGAAAAAGAGACCTGTCACCAGCAGCTTTAACTGACCAAGAGTCCAACTACTCTAAGGTTTCTGAATATGAAGACATGCCTTTATCTGCCTATGAGGATTCAGATGCAGAGGAATCCATTCATTTGGCTTCCCTTCCAGAGGATTTTTCTTTTGGTGAAACCCTGCATACTTTGAGAGAGTATTTCCACTGGGAATGCCAGGATTATCCTCAGTCCAAAAAGAGACTCAGGGAATTTTTAGGTTTACCACAGCACAGTCCCTTAGCTATTCCTCCTGTTCTGGATGTTGTGGATGATGTCTTTATGGAATCCAGTCTAGCTCCTGATACTTTATCCACTGCTCCAAGGAAACCAGACAGGTATAATAGAGTCCCTGACTCTTACAAATTTATTTTCAAAAATCCTACTTCTGACCCAGAGGTCATCTCCCAAGGGCCTAAATGAGTAAAAGCAACTACAGCTAGGAATCCCACCGTTTTTGGACAGGGATTCCCGAACTATAGACAGATGGGGTAAAACAGTATACACCTGTTCACCTCTCACCATTAGAGCATTGAATTGCCAGTTCTACATGCTGAAATATCAGCAACATACTATGGAACCTATTAAGCAAAAATTACCTACCTTTCCTGACTGTGCAGAAAATAAAAGAATTACAGGAGCTTATGCATTCTGCAAGCCAAATCAGCAAGCATACCCTGCAATGTGGCTTTGACGCCCTAGAAACATCTTGCAGGGCAGCAGTCACAGGTCCTGTACTTAGAAGGCATGCTTGGCTTAAGGAGCAGACCTTGCCAGACTATGTCAAATCAAAATTACTGGAAGCTCCTTTGAACAAGGACAATCTGGCACCAAAGAAGAAGAGGTTTTAAAAAAGATGGAAAAAAGGCTAAGTCTATGCAGACAGTCAAAGATTTTCTGCAAGTGCAGCCTCCAAGATTCAGTAGGCATTGCCCCTCGAAACATTGGTCCTTTCCAGCCCCCTCAAGGCTACCTCAAACTAGACCCAGGGGAAACAGACCCCCAGATTGCAGTCTCATGGTATGCAGAGATCTAAGCAATGGAGTACCTCCACTTCTAAAACAGGGGGTGCTAAGCCACCCCCTTATGGAAAGAATACACAATGACTTCTCAAATCCACTCCTCACCTCTGCCCAATTGCTCGTGCCCCTAGGAGGAAAACTTGCCCATCATGCAAAAACTGGACCTCCATCACCAATGACCGATGGGTCCTCAACATAGTATCCCAGGGTTACAGATTTTATTTCCACATGCTGCCAACCCCCAAAGGGTTCCCAGACCTTCCTCTAAACCAGTGGGCAGAGGCACAGAACCAAGTTCAATCCCTGCTTTCCATAAGGGTAATTCAGCCTGTTGCTGCAGAACAGATAGGCCAAGGTTTTTATTCCAGACTTTTCCTGGTACCCAGAAAAGAGGGCACCTGGTGCCCAATCTTAGATCTATCCATTATAAACACCTTCCTGGTGGTACACAATTCAAAATGCTCACCCTGCAACAGCTTTTCCCTATGCTGACCAAAGATGCCTGGTTAGCCACCCTAGACCTAAAGGAAGCCTATCTGCACATCCCTATCAGGGACTCATGCAAGAAATATCTATGTTTCAGGGCAGGATCTATGCATTATCAGTTCTCTGCACTTCCCTTTGGCCTATCCACTGCTCCCAGAGTCTTCAAAAAATGCCTGGCTCCAGCCATTCCCTATTGCAGACAGAGAAAGATTCAAATATACCCTTACTTGGATGATTGCGTGATTCAGGCAGACAGTCAGGAAAAGCTGTTGCAGCACCTGACATTTGTAAAGGACCTTCTAACCCCCCTGGGGTACACTATCAACGAAAAGAAATCAAAACTAGTCTCCACTCAAAAGATTGTATTCCTGGGAGCAAGCTTGGACACAGCATCCCAGATGGCATTCCTTACTCCAGAAAAACAAGCCTATCTGACAGGCTACTTCTCTCAAATGGCTACCAGAACCCAACTATCCGCAAGGAAAATCCTGCAGGCTCTAGGGTTCATGGCCTCCTGCATTCTACTTATTCCATATGCCAGACTGCATATGAGGAAACTTCAGTAGTACTTAAAAAGTCTTTGGTGCCAACATTCTCTGCACCTGGAAACTATCATAACTTGTCTCAGGACAGAGTTTCTTTGGTGGGAAGCAGCATGCAACGACGGCAAGGGACTTCCCTTTACACAACCTCACGCCTCCCAGACCCTAACCACAGACACATCAGACTATGCCTGGGGGGCACATTTGGATGGCAAGTGCATTCAGGGCCACTGGAGCCCAAACCAAATTCATCTGCACATCATCCAAAAAGAGATGCTAGCTGTTCAGCACGCTCTGACAGCCTTCAGATCCCTACTCTCACCAGGGCCCCTTCTAATAAAACCCAACAACACCACAGTGATGTGGTGCATCAACAAGCAGGGGGGATCCCACTCTTACCCACTCTGCAGGCTAGCCATGACCCCGTGGAACACGGCCTTGGATATGCATATTCACCTGCAAGCTCACTTCCTGCCAGGCAAACAAAACTCTTTGGTAGACAACTTAAGCAGAAATCTCCTAGGCCCACATGAGTGGCAATTAGACCTCAACACCTTCGGCCTTCTAACCCAGAAATGGGGTACCCCAATGGTGGACCTATTTTCCTCCCCCACAATCACCAACTCATCAAATTCTGCCCACGGGCACCTCACAGCAAGGCCTGGAAAGTGGATGCCCTGTCCTTCCAGTGGGTAAACCCCTCAATCTATGCATTTCCCTCTCTGCATCTTCTTACAAGAGTACTACTCAAGATAAGACAGGAAGGACCAAGGGCAATCCTGATTGCCCCAGACTGGCTACGCCAACACTGGTACCCACTACGCAGTCTGTCGCTGGTGGCACCATGGCACCTACCCCAGATCCCAACCCTCCTCACTCAGCAGGAGGGACAGATCTTGCATCTGCAACTGCAAACCTTGAACCTTGCTGCCTGGCTTATTCCTTGAATTCTCCTCCAGTGGCCAGCCTAAGCAAGCAGGTACTGGATGTCATACTTGCAGCCGGACGACCCACTACAAGGAAATCCTATGCTGATAAGTGGAAAAGGTATTGCTCCTGGATTCACACTAAAGTAGCTGATACAGCACAGCCCGCCTTACCTCTCATCCTGGATTACCTAGCAGACCTACTCCACAGAGGCCTATCCTTCTCTTCCATTAAGATCCATGCCTCTGCCATCTCTGCTCATTACAGCACTGAGCCACCCCTCTTCTCTCGCCCTATCATCAAACAGTTCCTGAGAGGGACTAACAACTTAAGGCCACCAAGAAGAGCCCCCACCCCTGCTTGGGACCTTAACTTTGTGCTGGAAAAATCACACTACCCCCCTTTGAGCCTGCGGTGTCAGCAGAGTTAAAATTCCTCTCTTGGAAAACAACCTTGCTTCTGGCCATCACTTCAGCTAGAAGAGTGTCTGAGCTACAAGCACTTATGGCTGTGGGAACCCTTCATTATTTTTCATGCTGACAGGGTCTCCCTCAGGACTAACCCTACTTTTATGCCTAAAGTAGTGTCCAGTGTGGCTCTCAACCAATCCATCCATTTGCCCACCTTTTGCCCTAATCCTCAAAATAAGGGGGAAAGGATCCTGCACTCTGTAGACATGCACAGACAGCTCAGATTCTATCTTGATAGGACTAAGCACTTCAGGAAAACTGACCAGTTACTAGTCAGCTTTGCACCAGGGGCAGAGGGCAAGGCCATATCAAAACAAACCATCTCCAAATGGATAGCACACTGTATTCATTTCTGTTACAAACAACATGGGAAACCACCTCTTCTGAGGGTCAGAACGCATTCCACTAGGGCAACTTCAACCTCTACAACATTCCTCAGGGGAGTCCCTACCAGGGACATTCTGGAAGCTGCTACTTGGAGTTCTGTTCACACCTTCACCAAGTATTACCACCTGCCTATCTTTTCCAAATCCAGGGCGGGTTTTGCAACATCGGTCCTGCAGGGCATACTAACCAGCCCCAACTCTTCTTGACTGCCTCCACCCATTCTTCAGTTTTGGAAATCAACCCGTGTGTGATGACTGCAACAGTGAAACACGAAGAACATAGTACAGTTGTGTACACTTACCATAAATGTATATGTTCGAGTGTATTCACTGTTGCAGTCCTGGTTTCCCACCCTCCAGTCCTCTTGTCTCTCTCTCTCTCTCTTCTTCTCTATTCTCTTACTCACCCCTTAGAGGGCTATTGGTATTTACTTTTTACTGGTGGTGTTTTTTCCACCATAACTTAGCTCCCTATTTGGGGGCTCCTGACATTTGGGGCAAGAAAAACTGATGTAATGGCGTTGGCTGCCTGTTTTTATAACCCTGACAATCTGACATCAGTCCTGAAGTGACAGCAACCAACGCAGAAATACTAAGTCTCCGGTATTCGGGCCGACTGAGGGCTACCTGCTGGCAGATAACCCAAGTGTGATGACTGCAACAGTGAATACACTCGAACATCTACATTTATGGTAAGTGTACACAACTGTACTCTCCATTCATTTCATTCAAAAGATTTGGGGGAGTTCTGACACAAGGCACACTTTTGTAGGGCACCAGCAAATAAGTTGGGTTGCTTAGCTTTAATAAGGACATTTTGAAAACTGAAAAAATTGATAATGAAATGCCACACTAGAGCTAAAGAATCAGACACAGCCTTAAGGATTGATGAGCCATTTCAGTGTTGCATGTAGATGCCTTAGGATAGCATTTATGTATTTTAGTGAGAAGTTTTTGAACAAAAGGAGGGAGAGACTGACCTTTCTCCATCTCATTTCAACAGAAGATTAAAAATGTAGCCTTTTTTAATATTCTAAATCTTGAATTTTATTTTCTGGATTTGTTTCTAGATTAAAGCCCTTTTTGTTTTTCTTCATGCCTCTTTTTATCAGATTGCAGTTTTTCTTTTGATGCCTTAAGATTTCTTTCTTCATTTCTTTAGGTCTTTTACTGTGACTACAGTGTTACCTGTTTTGGTGTTGAAGGCTATTAACAGTTCCATTATTTCTGCTAGTTCTTCCAGAAATGGTCTCCTGAAAGAAGTACAATAGATTTCATGATTTATTTTTGATTAACACTTCTGATTTACTTGTAACTGGTTTGGAGAAATGTTTTGGCTGGATTTAGTAAATGCTGCCTTATCCTAAGAGGAGGTGGGTAGCATAATGAAGTGTCATGCATCTCAGCCATTGTGTTTTCTGTGGCCATAATTAACAGTACAGCGATTGCTTACAGTAAATTGTATTTTTTAATATATTTTCTCAGTTTCCCCCTGCTGACCATGGAGCCCTCCCTCTTCCTGTGCAGAGAGCCTTTCATTTCATTTATTTCCTAGGACAAAAGCTGAGTGTAGCATCGACTGATATAATCAGTGCTGGGGATCAGGGTTCATCACTTAAGGCCTACATTCCACGTACATGCACTGTAGGGACCAGTGGCAGATGTGTAGTGGACTACTGCAAGGTACACCCATACCTCTGCATGTAATTCACTGTAAGGTATCGCTTTCCTCATGACAATACCTTCAGTGGGATCCTTGGTCTCTACTAGGGATTCTAACACTGTGTGTGGACATGTGCCTCCCCCCCTCCCACCCTGAGAGACAGAGACAGACAGACAGATGAGCAGGCAAAGCCTCAAAGTCTCATTATTTCCATTGCTTCCCCACCAGCTCAGCCATTGGCTGGGCACTAGTCAAACCCAGATTTATGGGCTGAAGCCAGGATTTTCTCTCTCTTTTGTGCCAGTAGAGCTAGTTCCTGATTTCCATTTTGGGCAACTGATTCAAAGTGGTAACAGTCTGTGGAGCATGTAATTTATTTGTTTATTATTTTCCATTTTCCACTGGTTTCCTTTTTATTGCAGTCTACTAGTATTGCTTGTCCAAGGGAGGTATAAGAGCTTTTTGAACATGTTGCTATTGATTTATACTCAACAAAAGTCTGTCAAGCATTCAGTTTATCTTAGGTAAAATAGTTTTTTATCTGTATTTTACAGAATTGTGACTGCTTGTTTTATTGTAAATGTATTGGAATACTTACACAACACATGTATTAATCTTGTCTGTGACATCTGTCATCCACAGAAAGGTACTGCCTTGTAATCTGCCAAATTAAAGTATATTGTTACTCTTTACCTGAGTTTTGATGTTTGCAGCACTGAGTCAGTGTGTACTGCTCTTGGATTATTTACTAGAATACACTGTACACAGTTGCCTCTACAAAATGTTTTTGTTTCGCTGGTTATAGTGAAATACTGAAGACATGCAAAGGCTTAGTTCTTCAAAAAAGTGCTGTTGACTGTCCTGGAAGGTACAAATGATAAAACTAAACTGGTATAAGTCAACAAAGACAAAACTAGTGAAGGCAACCTAAAGGCAGCTAAACTGATGCTTGAGTATTCAAACGTGCGAAGGATCTGCAGTACATTTATGCATTAAAGTGTGATGAAAGTACAAAGTTCCTTCACTCACAATGCATCCAGCTGTCCCCAGTTATCTTCTGTGTTTTTGTAACTAATTCAGAGGTGGTGCACCTTTGAAGAAACAGAATTTGCTTGTTAAATTTCATTTGTTTGTTTCATTGGTGAGATCATCTGTTAATCAGTACTGAGAAAGCTGTACTATTCCTATATAAAACCACAGTGAACTGGTGTTGAGCTGCTGATATTGCTGGGTTTACAGAAATAATGGCAACTGCTAGGCCAGTAATCTGGTGTGTGAATGAAACTTTTATTGTGCTAAGCCGTCATGGATTTGGCTGGGACATAACCTGCTCAAAAAAGGCAACGCTCACGTCTCATTGATATTTCTTCACATACCTGTGAGCAGTGGTGAAACTAAATCTGCTATTTGCCTGGCATGGATATTTTGACAATACACACAAAATATTAGTGAGAAACAAACTGTTGCTCTTTCTCTTATTTTGCCATTTGTTAAGACAATAGTGAGATTCAAACACTCACCTGAAGATTTCTTGACAAAAATCTGTAGCTGATTCAGAGAATGTTAACTGATTTTTTTTTTTTTTTTAATTTATGAAGGTCGTTTTTGGATTAACTAAAAAATGAAATAGGTAGATTGTCTATGTGATTACTTGGTGTTAGAACAACTTGGAAGATTATCTAAGGTAAATGGTAAGTAAAGAATGAATTTGATGTTTATTAAAGCACAACACAATTTTTAAAGTAAGAAAAGTTGCGGGGGCAGATTTAAACTGATACCTAGAAATTGTTTCACAAACCAGGCTGCAAAAAAGGTGATGCAGACCCGAGTTAGAGGTTCAACAACAAAATAACACAGAATAATGTGAGGGACAGCTTTGGGTAGTATGACTCAAGGGTAGTATTTGACTTCAAGTATGCAACTGGGCAGAGTAGCTGGTTACAGATCAGTCTTCTGCAATGATATAATTTCTGCTTGTTTCTGGAAAACTAATTACAGTGTATGGCACACTGAACTATTTGTGTCAACCTCTGCCTTGTTGTACATTGTCTCAAATCCAGTAAATCATATAATTCCTAATAAATCTGGCATGAACATTTCCATTTAGAGTGATAACATTTTGAAAAACCCAAGAATGAAGAAATCATTTTACCTCCAAAAGCATTCTGTGTTAGAATAAGTACAGTTAAAGGTCACACTGATCCACTGCAATCCTCCGATTTGGAAAAAGATGTAAGAACCTTATCTGGAGAGAGCGTTTTCCACTCATCATCATAAAGCTTATGGTTTCATCTGGGTTTCATCATATAAACTGCTTTGCTGACTGCAGCTGTAGCCCAGGTTGTGGAAACTGCACTATATATTTTGCACAGTACAGAGTGTTCAAGATAAAAGGATAATCATAGATTTAATGTGAACAAAAGGTGGATTAGGCATGAAACTCTATAAAAATGTTGAAGCCTGTAAACTACATTAAATGTGAAGTTTCAAACAGAATGGGGAAAAACAGAATTATGAACAGTGATTCCGCAGAATACTGTGGACATTTAGCTTTTGTGATTATTATGTTTCTTTTCTGTTGTTTCTTATCAGCCATAGCACTTTTTTGGTTGTTTTATTGTCTTAAACATATGTTAGAAGCACATGTGCTGATAACATGTATTACAGTTCAGCCACCTGATTTACCCATTAGGTAAGGTGGCAATCCCAGTTAATTAGCAGTTTACATCCTATGTGTCATGAGAGGTTCATTAGGGTCTTAGTATCTCAGTTCCAGGCATTCTTGAATTCTGTAGTTTGTTTATGGCTTGTTGCATTTACTGGAGTGTTATTTAGCACTTTCACTGCTCTTCCTGAAAATTAAAAAGTTACTAATTGGCATTTAGTTTATCTGTAGATTATGCTCCATTGTTCTTCTTTGCCTTTTTCTTTGCAAACTGCTGCTGTACTGTACATAATTTCCTTAAGGTACTTAAATGTTTCTATTATGTTTCTTCTCTTTCTTGTTTCCTCATGGGTTTACACATAAAGCTTCTCTAAGCTTTTTACTGCATGGCTTTTGGTAGAGACTTGGCATACTTTCTGCTTGCCTTCACTGAGATAACTCGGTTTCATCTCAGTTTTATAGGGATTATGTCTGCAAAAGTGTACATGGCATTGTTCCAGGTAATCCAGCTCACAGCAGAGAAGGAACAGCTTCTATATGTGACCCAACCAACTAAGGGAAGAGAAAGAGTGACCTAATAAACTCAGTGCAGACAACGAACAACTACTTTGCTTCTTACTGATAGTAAAACTTGCTTTGTAGACTGTTGTCTTTCTTGTCAGTGCATTGCCTTCTAACACTAGTTGTTTATTTTAAGGACTTTAGAAGTGATTGCGATCATCATTTCCCTGCATTTCACTCTGGACATATCATATTGAATACATTGCTGCAGCCATGATGAATCTGCCTAAGTTTCATTTCAGCCATGATGCAGATCAGTGTATTCTTCGTAGAGAGCCTCCCCATGGGTGGATCCACAATGTTACCTATAAAGGCACTTAAAGGTCAGGCTGCAGTTCTTAAGTGTGCACCACATCAGTGATACCCCCTCCCTGTTTTCTTCGTAGAACGCTGGCTGCTTTCTGTTGACCAGTAAGTATGGAGTGTGGCTTCTCAGCTGGATTACTCCAGGATAGAATGCTTATTCCCTATAGAAAATAAAAAATGTTAGCAATGTAACAGCTTAAAACATTCTCTTTGCAGTTCATTATTCAGTGAAACATAAACTTCCTCAAAGCTGAAGTAACATTTTAGGGGTGAGAATATGGAATCAGCCTCTTTTATACACAGTAGTAGATGAATAATGGTACATTTCAATTTATAGTGGCCTGTTTAAGAGCGTGAATTGTTTTTAAAGGTGAATACTGAATAAATGTCCATGGAAAGCTACAGGAAAAGTGGATGGGTAGCTGCTGGCAAGTTTAGCTGTTCAGATGCTTTTCTCCATTTCTCAGTACATGTTCTCTTCTGTCTTTAGGCAAACTGATTTGAAAACATTGTTATGTAAACTATGTATGCATGTCTCTAAGAAAGCACTGTCTGGAGGCGGCATGTAAAAAAAAAAAAAAAAAACAGGTTGTGCTCTGTATATATGAAAGGAAAATGAAAGCAGCTTTCTTGACCTTTATAATGAAAATAAACAGTACCTTCCATATTTCCTCCCACACGTATGTACAGTCTGTTTAGCCCTTTCCTTAATGATCTGTACTTGAAAGAAAAGTCCAAGACTACAGGCCTCGCTCAGGCCCATACTTCAGCTCTGAGTGTCAGGTATCTCCCCCAGGTACAGTTCTATAAAGGCCTTATTAGCTCCATCGAATTGATGAATAAAACCCTGACAGTGGCCCCAGGGACTGGGGTTCGATTTGCAGCTCAGGTGTCTGAGGCACTGGCAGGAAAAAATGGGAGGGAGAATTGCACTGGTAATGTGTGATCTCACAAGATCTGGTGGAAGCTGGAGAATGAAGAGACTACAGGGTTAGGTACAATGGGTGAGTCCAAATGTCTGTCTGTCCAGGGCTCTGGGTAGAGCATGCTTCCTGGTCACAACTCATTGCCTAGGCCAACCTCTAAGATGTTAACATGTAATGGGGGGGGGGGTTAGGACCAGGGCTGTAACTTACAACCATCAGCCAACATGGGCAGCAGTGGTGGATTTCTGGCATACTTTACTGGTGGTCACACCCTAGAGCTGGCAGGGAATAGAAGTACTGCAGCACCTTTGGATACAGTGATCCCTAAACCAAAAAAAAAAAAACTCTGCAACGAGCCCTGTCTGGGCTACTGTATTCCACACCTTCAGTGTCTTTAAGCAAGTTACTGCTTACCTCTTGTTTTGTCCTCCAGTTCAGGAGCAAAACTTCCACTTTTGCTGTTGTAAGCCCCATATATACAAGAGTAATTGGCAATTTGTGCCTGGTTGAGCTCAACTACCAATTCTGTATAAAATCTTTTTGAGTAATCCATAAATTACTTATCATGGTCTTTTTTGTTATATTTAGCTACATATCTTCTAAGTTTTTTCTGCCTGTGTTGATATTTTTAGTTTATTATTGGCAATAGTATATGATAAATCTGTTTTGATACTATACATTGCTTTTATCTTGTCTATCTTTCTATGTATATTTGATGATATGTAGCCTTTTCTGTATTTTTCTAACTGTGATACTTCTTATAGTAATTGTTTTACAGTTTTCTCTATTTGATGCTTCCATGGTGGCATTTGACTTGCTCCCTTACTTTCCTTTGTTACACTACATTTTTGTGGTAACACTTTATCAGTTGTTAATTTAGCTGCACATTAATATATTGTGTCTATTTCTGTTATATCATGTGAATTTATCGTAATAGTCCTGATTACTGTGTCTTTAGACTAAGTTTACAGATGACTACTACCACTCTTCTAACATTCTGAATCTTATTTACTTTTTGCACTCTATTTCTTTCATCTCTCTTAATGTATCTATCCATCTCTATCATCTCAAACAATTCTTCCCTTAAATAATTTCTTCTGAATTAAGAGTGTCTTCCTTGCTGTCTGTTTCCTGTAAGTAATATAAAGAAAGTTAAAACAAATCTTATTGTGACATATCCTGTTCAGATGCACCCTACTTCATATGGTGATCCTTCTTATGAGAAACTTTTGGCCCATCACTACACAACATTATCTGCATTGGAGTTGCCACTGTTTCCTGCTCCTTTGCTTGGCATACAGCTTCAACGGGACTTTCATACTGGACTCCTAGAGAATGCTCTAGAGCATCATCATTTGCTCTAGCTGTTGTTCCTTAATGTGGAGACCTGTAATTCTATAATACTGTGAAGTCTGTTTTGGATTCTCCACACTTAGAAAATAATCCATAATTTTAATTTCTATTTGTTTAACATCTACCTTACTAATCATCTTTTCTGCATTCTCCCCTTTGTTTTCTTATTTTTTATTGTGAAATTGTTCATATCTGGGTACCTTTGCTTGTATTTCCATTCAGATATCTTTGGATCTGCCTTTTTTGTATTGATTATCTTGACTTTCTCCTTTGCATAAATATTACACCATGCCAGATCTCTTTTTTTTTTTCCCATGTCCATGTTTCTTTTTTGTACCTTTCAGTCACCAGTGGAGTCCCTCAGGGTTCTGTGCTGTGATCTGTCCTGTTTGGCATTTACTTTTCTGAGGCAAAAGCCAATATCAAAGGGCTCTGGCTTACTAAGTTTATTTATTTAATTTTATTTTACATTTTGTTGACCAGGATAGTCCGACTGGATACTTGTCCATTTTCTGCAGAGGCCCGGGGAGAAAACTCCATACACACATACAGAAAAACTGTTACATTAAACAAGTTAAAGCACTGTTACAGATCCAATACATAGGATAAAAGTCATTCATTCTCTCGTGTATAAATCTGATTTGTTATAGAGTAACAATTAGGAAGCAATCTAGAGGTAGCCAAAAGACCTCTTTAGCACATGTTTATATTGCCAGAGTTAGTCAGGATTAGAGCAAGGACATAGCCATTGCCTTTTAAAGTACTGTTTTAGATTTTTTTGAATTGGGTTAGAACAGATTCTGAAGTAAGCTCAGCAGGAAGTGAGTTCCATATTTTGCCAACAGAGTTGGCATATAGAGAGTCTCCAGATGAGTTGTTGCTTTTGAGGGTTTGGACTAGTAATTTGTTGCATGAGCGAAGTGTCTTGAGGTTGCTGTAAGGGGTGATAATTTTTGTAAATACGCATGTGTTTTCAGGTTGGTAGAGAATTTTACATGCTACTATTAGCTGATTGTACTGAAGTTGGATAGGAAATTCTAGCCACCCTAGATTCTTTAGGTTCATACAGTGGTGTGTTCTGTATGCTGCTCCAGTGGCAAATCTGGCAATATGATTAAAGCAGCTAGAGAGTTTATTAAGGACAGACTTACTCAAGTTCATGAAGAGAGGGGATGCATAAAAGAGGGTGGAAAGTAGATGTGTACGGGCAATTACCATCCTAGCTAGTGGAGTGAGGAAAGGTTTGATCTTGTATAGTGAGCCAAGTTTTTTATTAACTATTTTAATAGTTTGATTAATATGCATATCAAACTTGAGGTTATTATCAACTGTTACTCCTAAGAGTTTGGTACAGGGATATGGGACAATGACAGTGCCATTGTTAGATTTTATAGTAATGTTTGGAGCGGAGGCTTTACGTGTGGGGGAGAAAAGCAGTAGCTTCATTTTGTTAGGATTTAATAGGAGACGTCAATTACAGAGCACATTTTCAACAGTATTAAAAACATTTTGAGATAGAATCTGCAGACTTAAAGGGGAGTTAGCAGAGCAAATCAAAGTTGAGTCACCTGCATATTGAATGCAGGTGGCTGTTGGGATGACTGTGTACAGGTCATTAATAAAGATAGAAAATAATATGGGTCCTAATATAGAGCCGTGAGGGACCCCAAGGGTGTTGGGTAGAAGGGAAGATAGTTTGTTCTGCCATAGTACAGCCTGTTGTCTACCACTCAGATAAGATTTGAACCATTGGATAGCCTGGACATCTAGTAGAATAGTTTTAAGTGTGTGAATGAGTAGTTGGTGGTTGACCATGTCAAAGGCTTTGGAGAGATCAAGAAAGAGGGCAGAAGAAAGCTGATTGTTGTTTTGGTTTTGATTAATAACATTAGAGAAGGAGAGGAGGGCTGTGGTTGTACTGTGGAATGGTCTGAAGCCATGCTGCGAGTTAGCCCAGAGATTCTGCTGATTGAGATAGCTCAGTAGTTGTTTATGGATGCACTTCTCCATAATTTTGGTCAAGGGTGACAAAATAGCTATAGGTCTATAATTTGAGAGTTCAGTGGAACTGCCCCCTTTGTGGAGAGGAATAACATGGGATGTCTTCCAGATGGAGGGGATAGTGGCTTCTGATATAGTTCTATTGATCAGGATAGAGATCAGGTATGCTATGGTATCCATACCTTTTGTAGATAATCAGCTGGGGAGGAGATCCGCTCCAAGGATGGGAGGTTTTAGTTTCTTGATTAGGGCATGGATAAGTGATGTGGAAACTGGTTGAAAGTTAAAGGGGAGTTGAGAACTAGGTGCAGTGGCATTAGGACTTGGGCAACTGGGAGATAATTGATTAGCTAGTGACTGGATAGTTTCTGTGAATAAACTATTAAAGGAATTGGCAATAACTTCCGAAGGTTTTTGGATGGTAGCCGAGGGGGTAGGAGTTGTGCTTTGCCCTGATTGAATAAGTTTATTTATGCCTGCCCAAAACTTTTGTGGATTGTTTTGATGCTTCTGTTGTAAATGGCAGTAAAAGTTTTTTTATCTAGGGTGGTAGATTTTTTTTAGTGTTGTTCCTTAGTTGTCTAAATCTAAGTTGATCTAAGGGGGATTTTGTGGTACGCCAAGTGGTCCAAGCTTTGTTTCTAAGTAAGATCATTTGTCTGGTTTCTTTTGAAAGACATGGAGCAACTTTTGCTTTAGTTCTTATAGCACGTGCAGGTGCAGGGGTATCAAGGATGGATAGAACGTGCAGGTGCAGGGGTATCAAGGATGGCTAGGAATTTGGTGTTGAAATATAATACGGCTTCTTCAAGTGGGAGATGTTTTAGGACTGCCCAATTACATGCTTTGAGTTCATTTTGGAAATTAGCTGGGTTAAAGTTTTTGTTGTTTCTAATTGTTTTGTAAGTAGGTTGGTGGGGGATGTCAGTCTTATGCCTGATTATATAGGTAAGAAAATGGTCACTTATGTCTTCAGGTCGGGTACCGGCCCTATACATGTGGGGATGGCTATTAATGAGTATCCAATCTAGGATACTATCTTTGTTGTTAGGTTTACTGATCCTAGTAGGGGGGGATATGATCTGAGTAAATCCGTATGGAATTTACATGGATGGTCGGAGATTCTGAGGAACAAATATTCAGTGAAGTCTCCTAGAACAATGGTTTCTTGAGGATAGTTACTAGACAGCCAAGAAATGATATCGTCTAGGGTGTTTGCATTATTACCTGGGGGAATGTAGACACAGGCTGTGTTAATACTTTTGTTTTTATTAATTTGAAGCTTGGTAATGAGAATTTAGGTTCATAGGTAGGTACTAGGCTATCTGCCCGAAGGCATTTATAAGCCTAGCCGGAATGTGTTGACTTTCGCCGCCCCCTTAGATTAGTTCCCTGTGCCTCTGTCCAGCAGAGCCATTGAAGTGATCCCAGGGGTAAACTTTCGGTTTCCCATCCACTCGTCAAGGTTTCTCTTGAAGAGGGTTAGCGAGGAGATCTGCCTAATGTAGATTGAAATCTTGTTCCAGAGCATGGGAAGTCTCTGGGACAGGAATCTATCCCTCCAGCACGTCCTATTTATTGTTGTGGTGAAGTTTAGATCCCTGGAGCTTGTGGCTCGAGGGGATATGGTTCTCTTTAGGTGGAGCATGTCCATCAAGTCTGGGTTGGACATGGCCTTGTATGTCAGGCAAAGGTCACCTCTGAGTAGGTCGTATGCAACCGAGTACAGCTGGAGTTTCTTCAGTTGAGCTGCATAGGGCATATGCTTGAGGCCAGTGATCCTCTTGGTGAGGTACTTCTGTGCTCTTTCCAGTTGTTGCAGGTGTTTTGTAAGGTACATCCCAAATGGGGCATTGTACTCTATGATGGGTCTGATGAGTGATGCATAGAGGGGCCCAATGACCTCTTTCGATCTGGATGCAAACCCTTTTGTGATTAGGTGGGCCACATGGAAGGATTTTCTAACCACTTTGGCAATGTGATTATCAAAGGAGAGGTTACTATCTACTTGGGTCCCCAGATCCCTTATTACATCTTCCGTATTTAGGGGGCTACCACCTATGTGGTAGTTTGTGGGTACTTTGTTTTTTCCAAAGGGGATGACTATGCACTTTTTGGCATTTAGCTTGAGGCCATGGTTTTGACACCAGGTATCTGTCTCAGTGAGACCCTTTTGGAGGATGTCTCTGTCAGCCGGAGAGTCAATTATAGCCCCTAGGTTGCAGTTGTTTGCTTACTTGGTTAGCCATAGTCCTCATGTGCTTGCCTGTACCTCTGAGAAGTATATGCCAAACAGGAGGGGTCTTAGGACTGAGCCCTGGGGAATGCCACTTGCAACTGGTTTAGAGTCAGACCTAGCTCCCGCAACTCTTACCATGTGGGTTCCGTCCGTGAGCCAGTTGGCAACCCATCTCGTGATGTAGGGGTTTATGTTCAGGCTGGTGAGCTTGTCTATAATACCTGAGTGGGGAATGGTGTTGAAGGCCTTTGCAAGGTCTAGGTAGGCTGTGTGGACCACCTTTCCCTTGTCTATAGCCTTGGTAACTGTCTCAAAGAAGTCCACCAGGTTTAGGCGGCATGATCTGCCCTTAACAAAGCTGAACTGGGTAGGGTCCAGTGTTTGGTGGTTTCGAATGTCTCTGTTAATGAGATCCATGATGATGCGCTCCATAGCTGTGCAGACCAAACTAGTCAAGCTTATAGGGCGATAGTGCCCAGGGTCCGTTGTGGCTCCACCTTTGTGGAGTGGAATAACTGTTGCTGTACGCCACTCTGTGGGCATGTAGCCTGTGGAGAGGCTAAGTTTAAACAGTGTGTTTAGGTGAAGGGTTAGTTCATCTTTGAGCTCGTGTAGGACGCAGCCTGGGACACTGTCAGGTCCCATTGATGCTGTGTTTTTTGCTTTGGAGAGGGCTGTTTTAACCTGAGTGTCTGTGATTTCAGGGGCACTACATTCTTCTGGTATGGTTATGGGCCATTTTGGGAGTGAGAGGGGGGTGAAGTTTGCACTGAACCTGTCTGCCAGAATGTTGGCTATATCAGTCGGTTCAGTGTATTTTCTGCCATTCTGCACTAACTCCGAGCAGATCTGAGAATTGCCACTTAGATTCTTGACATAGCTAAAGAATGCCTTGTGGTTATCTTTGGAGTCCATGGCAATTTTTCTTTCGAAGCTAGCCTTGGATGATTTTATGAGGGATCGTAGTTTCCTGCTGATACTGATCAGGGATGTCTTCCTTCTTGGGATTTTACTCTTTTCTCTACTAGTTTCCTCCTTCTATTGTATAGCTTGTTTATGGCAGGGGTCCACCAGACCGGTTTCCTTTTCTTGAAGGAGTGAGTCTTAGCTTTGTTTGGGATAGCATGATCCATTTATTCTTGTAGGTGCCCATAGAGTGCATTAGTAAAGGATTTTGCAGCTTGGACAATGTTATCATTTAGCATGGGGGCTTTGAAACTTCCCACCTCTGTCTTAAGTAACGTGAAGTTTGCGTGGTTTCTTTGAAAGGTGGTGGTGGCGGAATGTGGATATTCAGAGTGATTAGTTTATGGTCAGATCTAACCAGTGAGAAGTTGACCTCCGGTGTGGAACACCGGTTGCCCATTTTGGTGATGACCTGGTCTTATATGTTGTCACCTCTGGTGGGGGTGTTGACCAGTTGATCCAGGGCGTTTGAGTTTATAAATTCTAGAAAATATTGGGCAAGGGAGTTTGTACTTGAGTAGTTCTCCCAGTTAATGTTTGGGTAATTGAAATCACCCAATATCAGGGTGTTTGGTAGGACCTTTATATTTCCCAGTGTTTCCAGGAATGCGGAGTGGGGGTCCTGGAACATGGTGGGTGATCTGTAGCAAGCTATAATTTTAATAGCAATTTTGCCCATTGCTAGTTGCACGTGGATGATCTCTGAAGCATTGTGCTGTGCCACTAACCTGGAGGTGTGGGTATCCTTGATGAATATGGATACTCCCCCACCTTTTGTATTTTGGTCCAGGTTTTGTGACCGAAATGTATGGTATGAGATGTAGCCTGGTAGTGCTGGGGTGCTCTCTGGAGCCCTAAACCAGGTTTCTGTTACTGCACATATATCGATTTTCTCCATACCGAGGAGTGCCTCGTGTGCGTGCATTTTGAGGTGTAGACTTCTGGCATTGAGTAGCATTACCCTCAGTTTTTTGTTACTTGTGCTATTTACGGTGGTGGGTTTGTCTTTTGAGCCTTGCCGAAAAAGGAACTATGGGGGTGGCAAGAGCCTTGGCCAGTATTCGAAAACCTAAGGGTGACAGGTGCAAGCCGCCTCTAGTGAAGCAGCGTGGCTTCTCGAGCATGTCTTCCCACGCTGACATACACTGGATCCCCTTTGAATGACACCAGAAGCTTAGCCAATTGTTGAAATTGATAATTTTTTCTCCATACCGTGGTATCATTCTTGGTGAGGGCAGGATGCTACACAGGGTCAGGGTCATTCCAGCCTGAGCTACGTGATCAGAGAGCTCCTCCATGTCTCTTTTCATGTAGTCCAGGGAGGTACGGCTCAGGTCATTCACACCAGCATGGACAATGACAGAGTCATATTTGTACTTGTTCTGGAGTGACCTGAGTGCTTGTGTTATGTGGCGGATCCTTGCACCCGACAGACAGCTAACAGTAACCTTCTCCTTGTTTAGCCTAGTGAGTGGGACGTCAGTGTGCCTGACTATAGAGTCACCTATTACTAGTGTGTTGAGTATCTTATTTTGCCTTAAGGGCTGTGATTGTGTGGCACACTGGTTTTGTGAAGTATGCGTTTCATGGTTTGTGTTGGGGGGGTGGAGGTTGCTTGGATATCTGCTTTGGAGGTCTCTGTTGCTTCTGCAAATTTTTATTTAGAGCCTCCGAGTATGTTTTTGTGTATTTATGTGTGTTTTTTGCCGGTGCTGGTTTCAGAGGTCTATGTGAGACTGGTGGTGTGATGCAAGTAATTCCCTTCACCTCTTGACTGCCTGGTCCAGTCTTTGGTTGAGAGATCTTAGCCTCCAGTTTGGCTGTATAATTGCATCTCTCACATGTATTAGTGTTTGGTGGAAGGAGGAGAGGGTTGTCTGTGTACATGAGGCAATTGTATCATGGCCTCAAAATGCCCAGATTCACCAGTTGGACCGGAGAGTACACCTGAAACTGCCCTTTGGACATGCCTGGATAGGTACAGTGAACTGTTTTACTGATTGGCTGGTAAGGTCGAATAGAGAGCCTTGTCCTTCTCTACAGTATAGTGGGGGTTCTAGTGCTAAAGTTTATTAGTGCTTGCTATGAGTTTTGAGCAAGTGCCGGTATGAGAAGTGAATGGTTTGAGTGCTTAAGTTGAAAGTCTGTCTAGTTCCAAGGGAAAAATTGAAGAGTACACTTTGTGGAGCCGGGAATAGTTATACAGTAGCTAACCAGTGCTGCCCGGCCCGCAAAACCGTGCAAATTTTATTTATTTATTTATTGCATTTGTTTACCGGGATAAGTCCACTGGGCCTAAAAGAGCCCATTTTCAGTGGAGGTCCGGGGAGAAAAGCTCCAACGAGATACAGAAAAAATATAAACATTAATTAGTACAGAAGCAGGAACAGTGCTACAGATAATAAATATAGTAACATATACAGAATATATACATAAAAGCAGGAATCTAGTTTGTTTGATTACAGCAATATATACAGAAAATATACATTAAAGCAGAATTCAATGAATTCAATCAGATTGGTATAAACAGAGATCAGTATTATTGTACTAGAATCAACAAGTGAAGATAAAAATAAATATGGAGAAAATATCATCAGTCACTAGTAGCAAAAGACATAGGAGTTTAGTAATCATATAAGGAGAGTGAAGAGGTTAGGTTATAGAGCAGGAATATAGCCAAGAAGAGTTGAGATGATTTTTCAGCATTTGTTTGAAGGTGGTGGTGCTGCCTGTGTTTCTTATAGAAGGCGGAAGTGAGTTCCATAGTTTGGCGACGGTGAAGGCATAGAGGAGTTGACCAGCAGGTAAGGTGGGCTTATCTACTTTTAGAAGTAGATGCTTTTCAGATCTTAGATGCCTGCTGGAATGGTATTTGGCAAGTAGAGTTGAGAGAGCAGGACAGTCTGTGGGTCTGTAGATTATTTTGTGCACAGTAGTTAGTTGGGTGAATGAGAAATGGTGGGGGAGTTCCAGCCACCCTAATTGTTTCAGTGACTTACAATGGTGGGATGAGAATGTGGCCTTGGTGGCAAATTTTGCTATTCTGTAGTAACACATAGCAAGTTTGGATTTTGTAGAATTTTGGATATTAGTGAGGAGAGAGGCACCATAAAGGAGAGAGGGTAATAAAAAGGTAGTTGCAAGGGTTTGTCTAGTAGAGAGGCTAAGAAAGTGTTGGTGCCTGTAGAGCATACCAAGCTTTTGGTGTGTTTTTTTGATGTTATTGTTTATGTGTAGGTCAAAGTTAAGGTTTTCATCTATAATAATGCCTAGCAATTTAGTGTGTGGGACAACTTCTATAGTGGTATTGTCTTGGGCTTGTATAGTGAAGAGTTTTTATCAAATGGAGTGGTTTTCCTAGGAGTAAAAATTACCAGCTTAGTTTTTTTTTTGGATTTAGGGCAAGATGATTGTTAAGCATACAAGATTCAGTAGATGTGAGGGCATTCTGGGTAATTTGCTGGAGTTCAGAGCTGGAATTTGCAGTGCATATTACTGTAGAGTCATCAGGGAAATGAAAGAGATAGAAATTAGCTCAAAATGGCCAATAAACTACTAATTTCTGGGCTGAAATAACTCCTCCAGGGACAGATAGGCTGCTTAAAGCTCCATCTCTCACAGTGAACAGAGAAACTTCCTTCTATCCAAGTAAGGTATGGGCAAACAAAGAAACTGGTAACACAGCCCTGAATTCAGCACTAAATTGAAAAGTGGACTATACTACCTTAGAAAGGCGGGAAAACAAGTATATTTTTTGGGTTTTTTTTTTCAGAAAATAAAGTAAATACAATCAAAAAAACACTTTAAATGCACAGAAATGGCTATCACACTTGAGTGTTTAGCCTACAACAGTTAAACAGGTAATTTAAACACAAAAACGACTTTGTTAAAGTGCAGGCAGTAAAATAAGTACAATATGTAGCTGAAACAAGCTTTTTAAATCACAGAAACTCTAGAAAATCTGCGTTTTAGGTGGAATTGGCTAAAGGCAGCAAGAAAATGCAGAAAAATGATACTTAATCACTCCAAAGTCTCTCTTTTGTCTCTCGGCTATGTCGAACTCTGCAGGGCACCAGGCAGGAGCTTGCTGAGCTCCAGCATTATCAACATGGGGTGGTTGTGTGGAATCAGAGGTCAAAGCTGGAGTAGTTTGTATAGTACAGCTACCCCTCCTCCCTTCCTAGTGGTATGGTCTAACCTTAGTATGTTATAACCTGGGGGTAAAACTTAATTATCTGCCATTGATGGTTTCAGTAAGACAAAATATATCCGGGGAATGTGTATCTAATAGTGCATGCAGGTGGTGGACCTTATTATTTAAGCTTATAATATTTAGGTGACCAGGAGTGAGTTCGAAGGTCTATTTAAAGTTCGTAAGTTAGTGGGAATAGTAGAATTGGGGCAGGGATTGACAAGTGAGGTTCGGCCAGAGTTTGGATGAATGTCCCCATCCCTTGTGAGGTTGCCATGTAGTCTAATTGTGAGCTTCAGGAATTTAAATATTAGTCTTAGGTAATTCTTGGTTTTGGGGTTGATATATCTGGATCTAATGGGTTGGTGGTATTTTGTATCCAAGGAGTTTAGTCGTAAGGGGGATTATTATGTGGTCTAATTTAATTTGTATTATTGGAGTGATGGTTTGGCTTCTTGGGCAGTGGTAGCCTAGGTAGGACAGATTTTCGTAGGTGGTGAGAAGGTAATGGAATTATAATCAAGGGTAGTAGGCAGTAAATTGACATTAATTTGAAAGGTTTCACAGCCAATAACAGAGGCATTGTCTAGATATTAGCTTTGATTTTTGCCTAACTTGAGTAGAGGGATAATTAGGATAGGTAGGTAAGGAGGTTCCTGATAATGCCTGGAGAGTTGTTGATTGGTTCTAAAAAGAGGGGGAGTGGTTTTAGAGCTATAAATTTAGGACTAGTAGGGGCAGGTGGAATTTTGGGACTGGGCGGGGAGCGGAGCGAGCCCAAGCGCAGCAGGGCTTAACCTGACCACGAGATCTGTAGGACCTGTATAAACACGCAAGTACAGTAGCAGGGCTTAACCTGACCACGAGATCTGTAGGAAATGTATAAACATGCAAGTACAATGAAACTTTTTTTTAAAAATACTTTCTTACCCTTGTTTTTGCCTTCAGTATACATTTTTTACGTAGTATATTGTTAGCAATCACTTTTTGCAGCCTTTTCACACATTAAGCTTTCTTCTGCCAATTTTCTGCTATTTTTGTAGTTTTAGGGCTGCTTAGAAACTTTGATGTGTTCACTAGGAAATCAGTACAGATGGATATAGGAGTAACCCAGTTTAGTATTTTAGGGTTGATTGTGGGGCTTTGAGGGATTACTGGTAGTGGTGTAGACCCAGTATGGCTAAACAATGTAATACATACAGATAAGATAAGGTAAAATTAACCTTGGCAGATCATTTCAGAGTCGAGTGACAGTGCTGGAAAGTTTTTAGTTAGGTTTCAGCAGGGGAGGTGTCCTTTTAGCGTTCAAGCCTTTCAGGAATCTAGCAGGTAGAGGGGGATAGAACCTTGGCAGATCTTTTCAGAGTCAAGGGACAGTGTAGGAAAGTTTCAGCAGGGAGGTGGCCTTCTAGTGTTCAAGCCTTTCAGGGATCTCGCAGATAGAGGGGTATAGAACCTGATGATTGATACATAAGTTAGTATATGTGCTGAGTAGAGGGTCCTTCAGCCAGTAGAATACAGCACTGTTAAGAACATTTATTTTCTATACAGCAGAGCAGCAATAATCATAGAAAATGACCATAACACAATCAGAGCAGCCTAGGAGTAACATATTTCAAAGCACAATGGTAGTATTATTAAATGCAGCCATGTATTTAAGAAGTAAAACAGTCTAAATAGTATGAAATAGTGTCACTTTGGTTTAACAAATCAGCCAAGTCAAAGTCACTAGCTTATTTTTCTGTATTAGACTAGATAAAATGTGACCAGATATTTTAAACTTAAAACAGACAAAGTAGAGTGTAGTACTGGTGTTTTAGTTTAAATATCAGATATCCCACAGTCTGTAACCATTATTTTACAGTAGACTTATTTCAAACTGCATACAGATATATTTGTGGTTTAAACAGGCATAAAACAGTGTAGAGTATTACTTGTGTAGCTTAACTAAATCAGTAAACACTGTTTCTAATGCCAACACCAAGTCAATTAGATATAAATTACATTTATAACAGCAGTTTTAGTACACCATAGTTGCATAGAGACAACATAGCTGCAGTGGTAATGCCAGTAAAACACTGTTGCTGAATGGCAGAATCAAACCAGTGAAATAAATAAATAAGTAGAGCAGTAGTCAAGAATCAGAAACATGAATAGGGTCTATATTAGAACACCGAACTTTCAAAATGTCGAGTGTTCTAATATCGACCCGTTTTCAGCGAACGCTGAAAATATCGAAGAAACAGAAAAACAAATTTTTTCCTAGGGAAAGAATTTGGTTGTCCATTTCTGTTGCTTCGGTATTTTTCAGTGTTGTGGTGGAAACTTACGGGTTGGGTTCAGGTAAGTGTGTGATTGTGTGGACGTGAGGGTTAGGGCGGGTTAGGTAAATTAGGGTTAGGGTGCAGGTCAGGTAAGTGTGCGATTGTGTGGACGTGACGGTTAGGGCGGGGTAGGTGAGTTAGAGTTAGGGTGCGGGTGAGGTGACTGTGTGATAGTGACGGACCTTAGGGTTAGGGTTTCAGTTAAGGTAAGTGGATAGTTAGTGGTGTATGTATAGTTTAGTGTAGGGTTAGGTGTAAGAGTTTCGGTGTATGTGTGTGGATTGCTGTTTGTTTGGTGTGCTTGTGTTGTGTGTACGTGTTTTGGAAGAGCGAATTTTTTCCCTAGGAAAAAATTCGCTGTTTTGTATGTTCGATGTTTTAAATTTTCGATTACTTGGGTTCGATATTAGAACACTCGAAATTTTGAAAGTTCGGTGTTCTAATATAGACCCCATGAATACTAGTTGTATACATCCAAATAATTAGCTAAAAGCAACACTAAGAAATTCCGGAGGTCTAATGGCTTACTAGTGAGCAGAATTCAACTGCTGATGAGCACTTGCATCCTGATGGGAGACTAGTAATTTAAAGATGGCTCCATAAACAGCAGGAATCTAATAAAGACTTAGTAATGGGGGTGGGGGTAGCAAAAAGGGTGTGAACCAGCTGCAATGCTATGAAACCAGCCAAACCAGAGAGGCAAGCAGTGGAAAACTATCAGCACATTAAGCACAATGAGGCTTTTTTTTTAAATACTTTCTTACCCTTGTGTTTGCCTTCAGTGTACAATGTATACTGTTAATAATCACTTTTTGCAGCCTTTTTGCACATTAAGCTTTCTTCTGCCAATTTTTTGCTATTTTTGTAGTTTTAGGGCTAATTAGAAACTTAGATGCATTCACTAGGAAATCCTTAGAGATGGATACAGGAGTAACCCAGTTTACTATTTTAACATTGATTGTGGGGCTTTGAGGGATTACTGGTAGTGCTGTAGACCTGGTATGGCTAAACAATATAGTACATACAGACAGGATAAGGTAATATTAACCTTGGCAGATCTTTTCAGAGTTGAGGAACAGTGCAGGAAAGTTTCCAGTTAGGTTTCAGCAGGGGAGGTGTCCTTCTAGCATTCAAGCCTTTCAGGGATCTAGCAGATAGAGGAGGATAGAACCAGTGAGCAGAATTCATCTGCTGATGAGCACTTGTGTCCTGATGGGAGACTAGTAGTTTACAGATGACTGCAACCTTGGAGCAGTCATTGAAACCTAAATGACTTAGCCATCCTACAGGAAAGTTTGGCCCAAATAAATAACTGGTGCCAAAAATCATGCACTAAAACTGTGTAGCAAAAAATGCATTATTATATCCCAGGGAACTACCACATTAACAGTACACCCGTAAGAGTTGATCCAGTTCAGAATTTGGGAACTTATGTGGACAGTAACCTAACTTTTGACCATTAAGTATTCATTATTGTAAGAAAGTCCTTCTATATTGCACAGCTTATAAACAAAGGGTCTATATCTAGGGATGTCATTGTCTCTCCTTACTCAGCCTCATTAGGACAATCATTAAATGCAGTGCCCCCTTTGGCATGTATCTGTTCCATCACATGCAACAAATGGAACTCCCACAAAGATAGCATAATAAATGGATACAAGGCCTAAACAACATGGCCTACATGGGCAAACTCAAAGCCCTGCCACTGTATTCAGTATCCTTCAGACTGCTAAGACATGACCTGTGTCTGGCATACAAGGCATACTCTGACCTAATACTGATGGATTTACTGCTCATCAGTAAGTCAAATGGCATCAAAAATATGTGGACTAGGGATCTAAACCTCTTCTACAACATCAGCAGAACAGTTTGGAAAGACAGGTATATCTCCCAGAGGATACCGCTGCTTCTAGACTCCCCATCCATGTAATACAAAGTTCATCCCTGATTATTCCCTGTCCATATTCAAGTGCAACTTGGATCTATAGATGGGAAACAAAATATGCCCCAAGACTGCTCCTGTACTACTAATGGACAGAGGCAGTTCCCAAATGTTTTATCCCATGCATGGATTCCCTCAAATTACCTATGATATGATTCCAGTTATTCTCATAAGGGGTAATATATAATTATTGTCCATGGGATGGATAAAGCCAATCTGTAACCAAAATGGGATAGGTTAATTAGAGCACAAAGTGGAAAATTGGCTAGACTTAAAGTGGCCTGCAAGGGCAGCTATCCTAATACTTATCTGTGAACCTATAAAAATCTCTTCAGTTTTGTTCTGCTTTCCAGTCTCTGCTGTACATATATAAGTGTGTTGAGTGTTCTCTTTTCTTTTAGGTTATTCTCAATTTTCTGTAGTCTGATTGGATATTACAATCTTACTTTCTTTTTGTTGCCCTTCTTTGCAAAGCATGTCTTAGAACTAAATGTATCCTCCGTTTTACTTCTTCCTTTACTTGCAGATACATTTTGCTTAGTCTGCATTTACTTGAGTTTTCTACTTTATACTAACAGAACTGGGTTTCAGATTCTGTATTTTTCCTCATTTTCACCTTTAACACTCACTTTGTTATTGAAGTCCTCACTTCAATGTTCTTTTTCTTCTATTTTTGTCTTGGTTTCTGTGCTAATGTTGCTTTTAAATATCTTTACAGATTTCTGTCATGTATGAATTTTTGCTTCATCTTTAGTCCCTGTACTGACATTATTATATCTGGCTAGTAAAATGTGCTATAGATTTGGGTGTATGTTGCTCTGCCATTTGGGCAGGATTACAATAACACTTAGGATAATTTTTTTCTATAACTACAGCCACATTCTAGCCCTCTTTTGTAGCTTCTGTATTAACTTCCTCCTCCTGATTTTGATTCTGGACATTTATATGACTGTCAGTGCCATGCTGTATTCCTAACTTTCTTAAACTGAATAGACATACCATGCTGCTACACCACTTTCTTAAGTTTAGCAGCATGTCACACTGTGTTTTTGGATTCCCTGTCCTCCCACATTTTCCATAATGCTTTAAAATGGGTAACATATTTTTTCTGTTCTAACATCAGTAGCATACCTCTCAACTGTCCAGATTTTTGCAAAATGTCCAAATTTTTCCTCATATTTTTGGTCTGTTCCTCCTAAAATTTGTAGTTTTCTTGCAAATCATTGAGGGTTGAAGTCGCTAAATAATGACATACATTTGAGTTTCTGACTTTATATCCTCTGGAAAATGCAAGTTAATATAAATCATATTATTTTAATAACTTTTTAAGTTTATTAGAGCAATAATTAACATCTGCCACTATTTTTAGACCTTTGTCCCACATTATTTTAGGCTTGGTCCAGATTTTATGTGATAAAAGGTTGAGAAGTATGATCAGTTGTCTGAACAGAGGTTAAAGCCACAGGATGCTACCGTTTTCCCAGAACTGTTTGAATTTCTACATGTTTGAGGGGATATTTTTGTCACCATGAATATATGTTAACTCCACTTTTTTGGTTGGTGCTAATCTTACGCTTACATGCCAGGGGATCTTTTACAAGGGTAATCATGATTTCAAAGTCTAGCAGTGCATGAACCCCCCTTCCTTCTAGAAATGCAGTGCACTTCTCCAGCTTAGTTGAAGCACAATGGCACAATGCTGATTCAATTATTGTTAACTGTAGTCTTTGTCTTAATCACTATAAATGTTTTCATTTGTAGCATACTTTTCAGTGTTTTACATTTGTATTACTAGACTTCTCTTCAATGTTAGTAAAATTAGAATTTAGCAGTGTGACCCCTTCTGCATGTTTCAACCAAGTTACCCCATTACTTGTTGAGTTTTGTTTCACAAGAGACAGCACATTTCTTTCTGCAGTGTTATAGAATTAAAAGTAGTCAGTGTGTGTTTAAACACTATATAATTAAGTAAGAATTTTATTAAAGTCTAATGCTAATAAGAGTTTTTGAGATCATGTTGCAGTATCCATTTCCTTATATTACTAGGAAAAGCAGTTTTACCACTAACATTTATAATATTTTAAATTAAAGCTGCATTCAGGTGCTAAATATAGTGTGAAATATTTTTCAAAGCATGTATCTGCACCCTTACTTGTTTGCCAGCATTAAAACTCCAAATAGAAAAGGTTATTGCTCATCCATCAGAGATAATTCCAGTTCTAGTCAAAAGTTCATTTTCAAGTTTGACAAAGACCATGTAATCAGTTCCCTCCATATTCATATATGTTTGCAGTGCCTCTGCTCGTAACTGGGATGACAGAATTTTTGCCCAGTCTGGCTGGTACCATTTCTTTATGGTAGTTTAATTAGCATGCATCTTCAGGTAGGGTTCTAGCTCATCCTCCTTGGTTAATGTTTCTTAACAGGCACATTCTAGGGGTTTGCTGTTACACTGACCAACACAGCATAATTATAGCTGGATCTTCTGATGCCCTGAGCAGTTCCCCAATCAGACTCTGTAGTAAGCTGCGTACTACTGCACTGACCTCACATAAGTGCAGTGCTGCATTTATTAAACAAGGTACACTATCACAGGGGCTTCTTATATGAATCCAGGTACGGTACTTGTGGCCCCTAAAACCTTGCAACTGGAGCAACTGCCCCATTTGCACCACCCTATTTACAGCAGTATAGCACACCCAACTGTTGCAGTAGGTGTCAGATTCTGATTATACTTTCTTAGACTCAACCAGCATTTTGGTAAGTCATCTATAATCCGGGACATTAGGAAACAGAAGTAAAAAAAAATTGGTAATCTCACAAAACCAGCATGAATGCCAGAGAAACAGTGGTGATAGCTAAAGAGGAAATCAGTAGCCTAGAATGCCCTGTACTTAGCATCAGAGGTATTGTGAAGAATGACATTTGGAAAGTTGTTGGCCAGCTGTCCATGTTCTTCACTGCTGTAATGTCCAAAGGAGCACTGGAAGCAGCAGATAAAAACAAAGAGGTTTTTGTTCTGTCAAACTGAAAGGAAAATGAAAACAACTAGTTTGGGTTTTATAATGAGTACAAGCACTGACAATATAAATATGTATATATATATATATATATATATATATTCGAGCTGAAGACGCTGAATCCACAGAACAGCGAAAGTTCAGAAGCGTGAAATTCAAAACCTCGAATACCGGAGGTTTTGAATTTTGCTCTTCTAAACTTCCACTGCGGTCATGTCTTCAGGTAAGTATGTGTGTGTGTTAAGGGGTTTAGGTAAGGGCTGTGGTGTGTGTCAGTGTGTTTTGTTGCTGTGATGTGTGTGTGCGAGGAGAATGTAGCTTGTGTGGTGGTGTTTTGTGTGTGTTTGTATGTAGTGCGACCTCAGACTGAGAATATTTAAGTGGGGGGGTGTGCAGGGGGGCTTGCCTCCCTGCTTTCATGTAGTAGACAGATTGTGTGTGTTTGTGTGGAGAATGGTATGTGTGTGTGTGTGTGTGTGTGTGTGTGTGTGTGTGTGTGTGTAGTAGTACCGTATTCAAGGTTTTGAATTTCGCGGTTTTCAGGTTTCGTTGTTGTGTGGATGCGACTTCTTGGGCTGGGGATACTGAAATTCGAGATTTCAGTATTTCGAGCTTCTGAAGTGAATCCATATATAAATAAATATATATATATATATATATATATATATATATATATATATATATATGTGTGTGTGTGTGTATATATATATATATATATATATATATATATATATATATATATATATATATATATATATGGGTCTACCTGAAAACGCCGAAAGTGCATAACGCCGATGACGAGAACATCGACAACAGAAAAGACCGACAGTTGAGAATCCCGACGCTGAGAACACCGGCATGTTAAGGTAAGTGTGCGATAGGGACGGACGTTAGGGTCAGTGTGTGGGTAAGTTAAGTGTATGATAGTGATGAACGTTAGGGTAGGGTGCGGGTCAGGTAAGTGTGCGATAGTGACGGACTTTAGGTTTAGGGGCAGGTTAAGTGAGTTAGGGTTAGGGTGTGGGTAAGGTAAGTGTGCGATAGTGACTGACTTGAGGGTTAGGGGCAGATTAAGTGAGTTAGGGTTAGGGTATGGGTAAGATAAGTGTGCGATAGTGACAGAGTTAAGGGTTAGGGGCGAATTAAGTGAGTTAGGGTTAGGGTGCGGGTAAGGTAAGTGTGCGATAGTAACGGACCTTAGGGTTAGGGTTTGGGTTAAGGTTAGTGCATAGAAAGTTGTGTATGTAAGGTTTAGTGTAAGTTTCCAAGGTTTTTGGTGTGCTTGTGATGTGTGTGTGTTTTTCGGGAAAAGTATTTGTTTTGTTTATTGTCGGGATTTTGGTTTGTCGGGCATGTGAAGTTTCCTGTTTTTGAACTTTCTTTTTTTGTCGTTTTTTTCGTGTCTGTTATTTTGTTGTCGGTGTTTTGGCATGTCGGTGTTATCAGGTAGACCCATATATATATATATATATATATATATATATATATATATATATATATATGTGTGTGTGTGTGTGTGTGTATATATATAGATATATATTTATATATTTATATGTAGATATATATTATATGCTATTTTTTAAAATCCTCACTTAAAATCTTAGCTCTTCTCCCTTTTAACCATGAATGGCACTCTGTGTGTTCTTAACAAGATTAACACTAAGAAAAATGTGAAGATGAGAAATTGAGGTTTAATATATTGGGTTACTTGTGCAGAGAATTAAAATGTACAGTATTATCTTTATTGGAAAGAGAAGCAATGGAAAGTGAAGTGGTGCTCATACTCTTTTTCAGCTATGAGTCAGGCCTCATTTAAGATGTTTTGAATAGCCAGTTAACCAGCATTCTTTTGTGAAGTGGAATGAAACTGGAATACCAGGAGAAAATCCACACAGAGAAGGGATAACATGCAGATTCCATGTAGACAGTGACCAGAAGTAACTAAACTGAGACAGATAGCTTCTAAGGCTTAAGGGCACTTTCTATGCACCCAAACCATTGACCTAAGCTGCAGAAAGAGTGGTGTGAATGCCAAACCCTTTAGATCTTTCCTGCCGCTGAAAACCACTCCTCTTGTGGGCATTTGAGGCTCGACCTTTGGCTAATGCTATATGTTGCAGAGCCGATAAGTTTCCTTCAGGGGGAAAATCTCCCACTTTTTAATTTTATGACACAAAGTTAACTTTTTTTCCTGTGAAAATAATTTTAAGCTGGGAAAAAGTAATTTTTGTCAGATGAATTTTGCAATTTTTTTAAATATGGTTTATTTTATGGAAAAGGTTGTTAAATATAATTTAAAACTATTTTCCATTGATAAAAGTTGTGTTATTTTAGTTTTGGGGGCTGTGGTAAGTGTTTAAAGTGATTTTCACTGTGTTTTTTTTTTTTTTTTTGGTAAAAAAATTGACTTTTTTCATACTTACCTATGTGTTGCTGACATCCTTCCTTGGGAATCAAACATCTTTCCTCGCTTTACCATGGAAAAGCCTACCAGTTCCTCAGTTCTTCCTTCATCTAGCCCCCAAAAATAGAAAAATTACCAGGTAGCCTTTGCCATATCAACAAGCTACTAAGGTGCCTAGGCACAGATGGGTGATGCTATTGTTGCCATTTTTAGCTCCCCAGACCATTCATCTTTTTTTGGCTCCCTGAGGTATATTCCGTAGAGCCACCATGGACCAGGGTTTAGATACATCTTCTGCGGCTATTGGAATGACCTTGGTTGGGAAGGGAGAACCACTTTTACCAGTCTTGGAAGAAGGAGCAGAAACTCCGTTCGCCTTACCAGAGTGGAATGCCCATCCATGGGAAGGTTTTTGCCTGTCAAATGTAGATCTGCCTGTTCTGAAATTCCTATCAAAAGAAGCAAAAGGTTAGGTAAGAGTAAGGTCAGGGTGTAGTTTAGTTCAGGCTCTTGATCCTTCAGGTTCTGGTGTTTCTGGGAAAAGAAAAAGGGATTCTTCATTTTCGGAGAAGTTTCAAAATTTTTAGACACAAAATCTCTTGTCAAAGGACAACTTCTATTTTTTTTTTCCTCATTAGCTTTCTGATTCTTAGGAAATTGTGGCTTGGATGGATTTCCTTTTTCTGAAACAATTTCCTGAATGAATTAGTTGTTCCTTTGGGAACATAATTATCTTTTACTGTCTCTTAAGAAATGTTATGGTTTACTTAAACTGTAATTACTTGAATCTACTTCAGTTCCTCCTGTTCTTCCAGCATTGCAGGATGTATTTATTACAGCCTATAACTTGCCTGACTGCTGTCCTGCTCTCCCCAGGTAAGCAGATAGTATTGTCAGGCTCTGGATTGCATTGCTTAAGTGGAAATTCCTTAAGATTCCAAGAGCAGGATAAGTTATTTCTTACACATATTTCACTGAACTGCACTTCTGAAATGCTTATAATTGTGCTATACAGTTGATCTACTACATTTTGCACTGTTATAACACTTTTTTTATTGTTTCACTGCATTTATGTACTGTTTTATACTGTTTTAACATTACTTAACTGTAAACTACTTTTTCATACTGAGAGTTGTATTTTCTGTTTGTGAGTGCTCTATCCGAGCTTTTCCTGTGCATGTTTGTCTGTTTACAGTTAAAAGCATTCTCGAGTCTGCTCCTTGATCTGTTTAAAACGTTCATTTAGTGGCTACAGCTAGGAACTGTAATAGTGTGCATTACTATAATTGCATTTTTATTTAAATTACTAAATTGTAAACTGCTTTTTTATACTGAGGCTTGTATTTTCTCTTTGTGGGTGTTCTTTCTATGCTTTTAAAGTGAGGTTTCTGTGTTCTGCTCAGGTGGCATAGTCTTGATAGAGACCTGTTGTCTAGGCTTGTACTTTTGTTTGAGTTTTTCCTGTTTCTGGCAGCCATTTTCTGCTGATTGTCTTCATTATTATTGAGAGTAACAAGGCCTCCTGACCTTCTGTAGTACGAGTGATTGGATAATAACAGGGTCTGAGTAGTAATCTGATCTTCCAACTCTTCCATTCTTACTGCTATATAAACCCTGTGTCTTATAAAGGTTCTGCTTGTATTGTCAGGCTCTGGATTGCATTGCATAAGTGGAAATTCCTTAAGATTCCAAGAGCAGGATAAGTTATTTCTTACACTTATTTCACTGAACTGCACTTCTGAAGCGCTTATAATTGTGCTATACAGTTGATCTACTACATTTTGCACTGTTATAAAGCTTTTTTTATTGTTTCACTGCATTTATGGACTGTTTTATACTGTTTTAACATTACTTAACTGTAAACTGCATTTTCATACTGAGAGTTGTATTTTCTGTTTGTGAGTGCTCTATCCGAGCATTTCTGTGCATTTTTGTTTGTTTACAGTTAAAAGCATTCTCGAGTCTGCTCCTTGATCTGTTTAAAACTTTAATTTAGTGGCTACAGCTAGCAACTGTAATTTTCCCACCCACCCTTCCTAGTGTTGTGTGTTCTTATACTTGGTGGCTTTTCAGTTGCCCGCCCATACTGTATATTTGATCTGTGACACTCCTCCAGTCTAGTGTCATTAGTTCACTCAATCTAATAGAGAACATTTGTGAAGGCCAACCCACTCAGATTCTTAACGTTGAATTAACTTCTGTTCCAGCTTTCTCCATTTCCACTTTACTGGAAAAAAAACATTCTAAGCTTGCTTCCCCCCCTTTTCTGTGGCAGGTCAGATACGGAATTGCAGTGTCCAGGACTGTTTGTGAGCTCCTAATCTCCCCCCCCCCCCACACTTAACTGGAGTTAAACTATTCCTGGCGCCATGAAGTCTGTTCTTCAAAATTTTCCTTGCAACTAGCCAGCTTTTTAGTTTTAGCACTCATCTGTTTCTTTGATCTCAGCACTTGTTCAGAACTCATTGCAAGTACTAAATAAGTTACAAATTACTACAGCACTCAACTTTCATCACTTGTCTAGAGGAAAACAGTTTTTAGTACTTAATAAATAAGCACCTATTCAGGCATGTCTAAAGGTCAGCTCCCGATGTTTTTTTTCCTGTCTACCTGATGAATCTGGACATCTTGGGACAATGCAGCAATTGCCTCATGTACACAGACAACCCTCTCCTCCTACCACCCAACACTACGACCTGTGAGAGATGCACTTATTTAGCCAAACTGGAAGCAAAGCTCTCTTCACCAAGACTGGCCTAGACAGTCAGGAGGAGAAGGTAAACACCTGCACAGTACCACACTCATTACATAGTCCATCAAAACCTACACCACCAAAACTCACACACAGAAGTACAAAACACACACCTACATTCACAGAGGCTCTCAGTACAAATCTGCCCAAACAACAGAGACCTCCAAAGCAGAAATGCAAGCAACCTCCACCCCCCAACACTACCCAAATGACACATAGCCCACATACTCAGTGTGCCACTCAACTACAGCCCATAAGGCATAACGTACCCAACACTCTAGTCATAGGTGACTCTATAGTCAGGCACACTGATGTTCCACTCACCAGGCTAAACAAGGAAAAAGTTACTGTCAGCTGCCTGACAGGTGCCAGGATCCACCACATAACGCACACACTCAGGTCACTCCACAACAAGTACAAATATGACTCTGTCATTGTCCATGTTGGTGTGAATGACCTGAGATGTACCTCCCTGGACTACATGAAAAGAGACATGGAGGAGCTCTCTGATCTTGTAGCTCAGGCCGGTATGATCCTAGCCCTGAGTAGCATCCTGCCATCACCCAGAATGACACCACAGTACAAGGACAAAATGATTGACTTTAACAATTGGCTTAGCTTCTGGTGTCATTCTAAGGGAATCCAGTATCTGTCTGCCTGGGATGACATGATTGACAGACCACGCTGCTTTGCCAGAGATGGCCTGCACCTGTCGCCCTTGGGATTCTGGATACTGGCAAAGGCTCTTGCCACCCCTATAGTGCCTTTTTAGGCAAGGTTCAAATGACAAATTCACCATCGTAATAGGTACAAGCAAGCAAAATCTGAGGGTAATGCTACTCAATACTAGAAGTCTAAAACTCAAAATGCACTCACTCGAGGCACTCCTTAAAATGGAGAACATTGACATCTGTGCAGTGACAGAGACCTGGTTCAAAGCTCCAGAGAGCACCCCTGCATTACCAGGCTATAATTCATGCCACACCTTTCAGCCACCAAACCCGGAACAAAACACTAAAGTTGGAGGCGTGTCCATATTCATTAAGGATATCCACACCTCCAAGCTAGTTGCTCAGCATAATGCATCTGAGATTATCCAAGTTCAACTAACTCTGGGCAAAACCGCAATCCAGATTGTAGCTTGCTACAGACCCCCCACCATGCCCCAGGATTCCCACTCCTCTTTTCTTGATACACTGGAAAATATTAAGGTGCATCCCAACACTCTAATAATGGGTGATTTCAACTACCCTACCATTAACTGGGAAAACTACTCATGTACCAACTCTTTTGCTCAACGTTTCCTGGAAATCATCAATTCCAACGCCTTGGATCAACTTATCCACACCCCCACCAGGGGCAGCAATATCTTAGACCTGGTCATCACCAACATGGGTGACCAGTGTTCCACACCAGAGGTCAGCTCCTCGTTGGTCAGATCCGACCACAAGCTAATCACCCTAGGCATCCACATCCCGCTCCCGCCCCCCATTAGGAAAACAACCGTAAAGAATTTCTCCAAAGCCAACTTCACGCTTCTTAAGACAGAAGTGGCAAACTTCACGACACCCATGCAGATGGACAATAGAGGTACGACTGCTGAATCCTACACAAATGCACTTACACGAGTGCATGGAAAGGAAACCAATCTGGTGGTCTTCTGCCATAAACAAACTCTACAACAGAAGAAAGAAACTGTTGTAAAAAAAGAGTAAAATCCCATGATTGGAGGAACTCCCTGGCCAGCATAAGTAAGAAGCTGAGATCCCTCATAAAATCCTCCAAAGCTAGTTATGAAAACAAAATTGCCACTGATTCTAAAGACAACCACAAAGCATTCTATAGCTATGTCAAAAATCTCAATGGCAACACTCAGATCTGCCCTGAGTTACAGCACAATGACACTAAATATACAGAACCAACTAATATTGCCAACATCCTGGCAGATAGGTTCAGTGCTAATTTTATCCCCCCCCCCACCCCCTAAAGGGCCCATCTTTATACCGGAAGACTGAAAAGTTCCTGTAATCACGGCTGCACAGGTAAAAACCTCACTCTCCAAAGTCAAGAGCACAGCATTCATAGGATGTGACAACGTCCCAGGCTGCCTTCTACATGAACTACAGAATGAACTGGCACCCCCACCTAAGTACCATGTTCAATCATAGCCTCACCTCAGGCTTTGTGCCCATTGAATGGCACACCGCGACAGTTATCCCACTCCACAAAAGGGGGGCCACAACAGACCCTGGGAACTCCGCCCCATTAGCCTGATGAACCTCGTCTGCAAGGCCATGGAACGTATCATCATGGAACTCATAAACAAAGACATTGGAGATCTCCAAACTCTGGACTCCACACAGTTTGGGTTTGTAAAAGGCAGATCATGTCTCCTAAACCTGATAGACTTCTTTGAAGTAGTCACCAAAGCCATAGATGAGGGTAAGGTGGTTCACACAGCCTATCTAGATCTCGCCAAGGCGTTCAACACTATCCCCCACTCTGGAATTATAGATAAACTCACTAAACTAGGTATAAATCCCTATGTCACAAGATGGGTTGCCAACTGGCTTACTGACAGAACCCACACTGTGAAAATAGCAGACTCCAAATCAGACTTCATACCAGTGACAAGTGGAGTACCACAGGGTTCAGTCCTGGGTCCTCTCCTGTTAGCCTGTACTTCAGAGAAGTAGATACCTAACACAGAAGGTCTTTGGCTAACTAAATTTTCAGATGACTGCAAACTAAGAACTAAACTCCTAACGATGTGGACATCCTACAAAAAGGCCTCACTGAGACAGATGCCTGGTGTCAAAGACATGGTCTCAAGCTCAATGCCAAAAAGTGCATTGTCATCCCCTTTGGTAAAAACTCTGTACCCATGAACTACCACATAGGCGGTAGTCTACTTAACACCAAAAGTGTGATAAGAGACCTTGGGACACAGGTGGACAGTAGTCTCTCCTTTGATAATCACATCGCCACAGTGGTCAGGAAATCCTTTTACGTGGCACACCTCATCACAAAAGGTTTCTCATCCAGAAAAAGAGGTCATTGTTCCCCTCTACTCATCACTCATTAGACCCATTATAGAGTACAACGCCCCTTTTGGTATGTATCTCACAAGACATCTACAACAACTGGAAAGGCCGCAAAAATACCTCACAAAGAGGATTACTGGCCTCAAACAGATGCCTTACGCAGACCGTCTCAAAAAACTCCAGCTTTACTCCATCGCATATCTCCTACTCAGAGGTGATCTCTGCCTAACATACAAAGCTGTGTCAAACCCAGAGCTGTTGGACATGCTCCACTTAAAGAAATCCCAATCCCTCCGAGCTACATGCTCTAGGGGCCTAAAACTTGTCACCATAATAAACAGAACATGCTGGAGGGTTAGATTCCTGTCCCAGAGACTTCCCATACTCTGGAACAGACTACCTGTCTATGTCAAACAGAGCTCCTCATTAGCACTCTTCAAGAAAAATCTTGATGATTGGATGGGTAATAGGAAATTCACCCTGGGGATCACTTCTGTGGTTCTGCTTGATAGGGGCACAGGAAAATAATTTTCTTGGGTGGCGAAAGCCAGGGTACCTTTTTGGCTAGGCTTGTATAGGCCCTAGGGCCAATAGCCTACTACTTACCTATGAACCTATAATGTTCTTCTGTCTTATAACTTGTCTGGTAAACCCAGCTGCTGCCAAACATTTAAGTAATACCAATCCCTCCCCTTCTTACAAAGATGAGAAAACTTTTGACAGATTTGGGAAAAAAGTGTATTTTTCTGCAACACTTATTTTTAGAATTTCCAATTCTCAAATTTTTAGAATTTCCAATTGTCAAGCTCATATGTTAGTTTATTACTTACGTTTTCATAGAATAAGTGGAACATTATGCCATATTTTCTATCATCTGAAAAAAAACCTCTTTGTGTAGTCTTAAGTGGCTACCCAGTCTTTGAAATGTGCTTATGATTCGGATGATCCCACTTCCAGGTCTGCTGGTACTTGTACTATTATGAGGAAGTTTGCTTAGTTGCGTACTCAAAACCTCCCTGAGATGTTTAAGCTAATATTTTGAATTTTTCCTTAGACAGAGAGGTAGTCTTTGGGCCATCTGCTGCAGTGATCTTTAAAAGTGTGATGAGAAAGGCAAGCTGATTCAGGGAATTTCATATATTTTGCAATCTTCTTTCTTCATGCTTGTCAAGGGGTTTAATGCTATTTTGAGAACTTTTTACCAAAAGCAAAATAAATAGACACAACAAGCTGCTGGCAAGCAGACTTAAAACACAATGGCATAGAGGTTGCAAGAATAAAGGAAGAACCCACCTCAGGAATAAAGGACAGTCTAACAATTCTGAATGATTGTCTTCAAAAATCACCCCCTTTTCTACCCTGTCAAGTCCTTAACCCTTCCCAAACATCAAAACCTCCATTTCCCTCTTGGAAGAGGTAGTACCAGACAGTGGGTTCTGAAAGTTTAGTCACAGACACAGATGGCATTAGAAATCTCTCCTCTCTTTCAGTGGATTACTGCTCATCAGCTAAGCCAACCCCCCACCCCCCATTTTATTCATTATCTTCTGACTCATGAGGTGATAATAGCATCTCAGATAAGAGACTGCTTTTATTCAGAAATGTTTCTGGTGCCAAAGGAAGAAGCTCAATGGAGACCAGTTCAAGATTTTTCCTTTTTAATACAGTTTGTGATAGATGAATGAATGGAGAAGCTGATGGAGTATTGCAAAATCCACCACATTTTAAATAAAGGGTCTATATTTTTCATGTTACACTGCTGAGGGTACAATTTGGGGATTGAATACTGAGATGAGAACAAAGTGTATAAGTTGTACATAATGTCCATATTACCAAGGGGCAAGGAGTGCCTCTGGAGAATAAAACAATGTGCTTGTTTGATTTATCCTGTTTGGTAATTAATTTTCCTAATCTTCAAAATGTACTTTCTGAGAAACTATAATTTAACTCTGAGACCTGACAGCTGAAGAAGTTATCAGAATAATTTGTGCTATTCAGGAAGGTTGTTGTAATCCCCACCAATACGATCGGGGAAAAAGACTGAAGTACATTGAACCCTTGAAGTAGGAGGGGCATATCTGGCTTTGTTTAATCAAGGAATTCCATAGGAGCTGTTGCTTGATGGCATGTTCATGGATTCTATTGAGAGTTTTCTATTTTTCAGAAATATTTAGTCCTGTTTAATATTCCTATGCTTTCATGTATCAAAGTAGATAGAAAAACCTGCGTTGAACTTTATTGACATTAGTGGGAAACGTTTTTCAAGAAATTGGAACTAAGACTGCTCTCCAACTTTCATTGATTTTTAGATGCTATTATTTATATTACATAAATTGTTATTGTTGTATGAAATGGAGCACTGTGATTATGTTCTGAAACTGGGGAAAAGACAATGTTGCTAAGCACCTTTCTAACATACAGTAAGATGTTTAATAATGTTTTGTTAAGCAGCTTTTAGAGCTGCTATGATCCAGTCTCATGCTACAGTACAAACATCAGACAGCATTGACAAGCTAAAACAACTTTAAAAGCTGTGAATTATAAAAGCACTTCAAAGTGATGCAATTCTATTTTGTGTGTGGCAGCACAAAGATTATTACAGCTTTTTACAGTTGTTACAGAATCAGAAATACCCTTTGCTTCTGGCTGTTGTAGTGTTAAGGGTGTTATAGCTTTCACAGCTGTAAAATACTTTGCATTCCTGCATTTTTTTTCTTTTTCTGTCCATGTCAATATAAATTGAAGTAGCTAACTCCATACTGTCTAAATAATTGTGTGACAACACTAAATCTTTTAAGCTTTTAAAGCTGTGAAACACTTTGTGCTCCTACATATTTCCCCCCTTTCTGTTTCTCTGTAACTAATAGTGCATTGAACAGGTAAAGCTCCATGTGCTATAAAGAATTATGATTGGGTATCTCCAGTCATAAGGAAATAGTTATATGTTCATAAAATATATGTCAAGATTTGCCTCTCAGGTTTCGCTTTGTATCTACCCCTGATTTGAATTTATTGGTGTCCTTTTCTCAAACATATAATTGCTTGGTTTTTATTGTATACATTTGTCATAATTCCCTAAATTATGATATTTAGGGGAGAAAAGATTGATTTGAAATACCAGCCTAAATTATGTTCTTATTACAGAAATATGATAAAAGTATTTTGGTTATTTAGTGTTTATTTACTGCTTGGGGTGGCCATGGTGGTGCAGCGGTTAGCGTTGCCACCTCACAGCAAGAGGTTCTCCGGTTCGATCCTCGGGTGGGGTGCCTTCTGTGCGGAGTCTGCATGTCCTCCCTGTGGTCGCGTGGGTTTCCTCCGGGTGCTCCGGTTTCCTCCCACATCCCAAAGACATGCAGTAGGTGGATTGGACACTCTAAATTGGCCCTAGGTGTGAGTGTGTGCGTGTGTGTGCCTTCTTTGGAAGGTTGGGTGACGGGCTGGCAACTCGACACTGTAAAACTCCACTGCCAGTCATGAATGGACAGATGATCCGCTGTGGCAACCCCTAACCGGGAAAAGCCAAAAGAAGAAGAAGAGTGTTTATTTACTGCTTGATGGTTTTGTATTAATTTATGTAGTAGAATTTGTTTTGTATGAGTTATTGATCATTTTCGTTTTTTTTTTCTTTTTAATTGGCTTGTTCTGTTTTTTCTTTCTTTTACTAGATGCTATTTTTCTTTCTTTGTGACTGTTGAGGTAGTATATGTGATTCATCTTATATTTTAAGTAAGTGTAGTTAGCATATCTTGGTTTTATATATATGTGGCCATTGATTATTAAGTTTATAAACAATTGAGTCTCTTATTTTTATCTGATTACATTATATTTTTTATCTTGACATAAATTTCAGTAAACTATTTAAAAAAGAACTTAGGATACAGGCTATCATTAGGCTCACAAAATAATGGGATAGACCGGATTTGTTTGTTGCTTGTTTGTAGGTTAATGGGAGATATCAGTTGTGAAAAGAATTCATACAGACAAAGGACAATGTGAAAGTTGATAAAAAGAAAACAAGGTTATTTGACTAGGCCTCTGTTGCATTTTTAGATTCTGAATTGTTGATTCCATAGTTGTCTAATATTTTTTGTTTGCTGTTTAATCTTAACAATATGCAGGTTAAGTTCCTACTAGATATTTCCAGACTCTGGAAGGTAATTTTTTAACCAGTCCCTTCTTTCTTAGCTGCATATTTTAAATCTTAGTATATTTGCATAATAACATTTTAATGCCATCCCAGTACTTATTTAGGAATGGAGTAAAAGTTTTCTTCCAAACATTTTCAAATAAGAGCAAACAGGTTTCCTTTGATTTACTGTTAAATTCATAGTTATTAGAAAACATTCATTTTAAAACTATGATAAAAATGCCCCTTAAATCTTAATAGCGCTTCTGTTCTGAAGAGAGTTAACAGAAGCCATCTGCAAGTTCTGCCTTAGTAATACTAAATCATTATATCCTTGTAGTATAGTGTTTAAATGTCTGGTGGTATTAAATATGTTGTGTGCAAGGTTCTATACAGGTAGATGATTGATACAGACTTTTTTTGGAATATTTCTTCTGGGCATCACACATCTCAAACATTATCTCGGCCTTAACCACTTTCATTAATACTGCTAGCTTTAAATTGCCTTGCAAATCAGGACTAAACATAGGTACTGTCTTACTCTTATTGAAGACTCTTTTGGTTACAGTTGGACGGTAAGTCAGATACTACCCCACCACCATGATTTGTAAGAATGTTCATATATGATGTGTGAGCACAGGTAACTATTTGAAATGTTGGGACCTGATAGAGTGATTCCCGAAACAAGGACTCTGAATGGCCGGAAAATGGACTTACATATACTGAGTCTGAGATGGATATTTCTTCCATACATACATACAGATATTTCAAGCACGGGCATTAAAGGAGTACAACAGGTTTCTCTAATGTATTCCTCAACTTCACGGCCCTTTTCCTCCCTATTTACATTGTCTTCTGTAAAGCATCACAAATAAAGCATTTACAATTTTTATAATTCCCCTTACTTCTGTAACAGAAGCCTACTTTCTCATACTGTGATGGTTTCACTGACAAAATGATTCTCTCACGTTTGAATAAAGCTTGCTGGAGTCGCCCAATTACTGACATCATCGAGGCCAGGCAGTGCAAGTACTTTTTTTTTTTTTTAATCAGTTCCCTTCCCCCAAAGTGACATCACCACAGCCGTCATCTGATTCTAACTAAAATAATAAGACCGACCCATTCTGTGATGTCATGGCTCCCTTGTCCTACCCCCAGCCTGAGTGCTGTTTATTTTATTCAGTAGTAGTGTAGTAACACCGATGTTTGGAAACACAGAAATTTGGTATGCATACTTGTACATTCTGCATGGCAAATGATGCTTAGGTGGTGTATCGCTTGCATACTTCTCTGTTGTATTTGCACCAGATACTGCTAGTGTGCAGTGCGGGAATAGAAAGATTAAAACATTACCCTGGTATCAGAGGTGGCAGTGCAACATATTCATAGTGGCTTAACATGAGAGTAGCTCTAAGCAAGCACCATGTGAAACCAGAACAAGCACCTAGAATTATTCAGTGCAGCTTCCACACCTTAAGTCTGAAAATGAATTCACATACTCATATGAACAGGAGTAGCTGCATATTGATAGCTAAAGGTGTATGGGCATGTTGCGTGGTTACTACACTGCAAAAATGGTATGTAATGATGGAGATATTTGGAAGGCATGAGCAAACACACCAATATATTAAAGCCATAGCACCAATTGAACTGAAGGCTGGCAAATAGATTTAGTAAGGGATTTTGTCCACGCACAAATATTTTAACAGTGATTCTTTGCAGTGGCATCCATTATCTGATTCAAGGTAAGTTAACCTTGATGTCATTTATTAAAATAAAATCAATAAAAAATTTACTTTGTTATAAGTGACTTCTGGATACAAGAAAAAGGAAGGAGAAAATATATCAATGTGGTTTGTATGTACAAAGACAAATCCAGGGACACTGCAAAAGGTTTTTTTTGCAAACCAACCAGTGGAGTAAAAACATATGAAGGCAAACACTGCATACCCAACACACTTTGCACATGTAAATCTCAATTTTTAACAAGGTGGAAGCATGAAGTGATACCGTAACACTTAAATTAATAAAGATCTAAACTGGTTAATAGTATAAATGTTTCATTCTTTAGATCCTTGGTGCAAGACCTTACTGGATGTGATTGCAGTCAAGTAAGGCCATGGCTATAGTGCAGCAAAAAAATGTCCCCTCTAACAAAGGAAATGCCAGAGCAAAGATTAAATTACATGAGTCAAGCACCCTGCTGAGATCTGCCAATCAATGGAATTACCAAGTCAAATTACCCTCAGGACTTTGACAGCTAGGGAAGTTAAGTGTTATGGGGGAGGGGAGAAGTAAATGGACTGGAATTCATTGTCTTACAAATTAGTGCCATTTAAACTAAATTAGAAAAAAAGGCAGCAGTAAACAGCACTTTGAGTGTGTTCTGTGGCATTTGCACTGTTTCTGTTTTAAGTAGTCATCCAGCAACAGGGAATGTTACTTACACTGTTCTATTTTACTCAATACTTTGTACGCATGCAACATCTATGAAATGACAGGAACTTTAGGCAAACGGAGGCCTGCATGATGTAACATTTTTGAGCCAAACAATGATTTCTGGGATACTGGATGGCAACCTGATTTATCCAAACCACGTCAATATGCCAGCCTCCAGGTGGTCAGAGTCTGGAATTACATATATAAAATATTTAAAATCCTGTAAATAATCCCATAATGCTGTTAAAGTGTAGGAAACATCATGCCATGATGTTTTAAACATGTTTTTTGAGTCTGTGGGTGTGGTACTCCTTTAATGCCCTTTTAGCTTGGCAACATACCAAAACACTTGTTCCCATAATAAGTATCCAGGCTGTTCTTAAAAATATCTAAACTAGTACTTGCTTTAATGTAATTTGGTAGACTGTTCCAAGCATCATCTACTCTGTCAGAAAACCAATTAGTACACTTCTCATTCCTATAGAATCTTCTACATAGGTTGTCTGATGATTCTCTAGTACTTTTTGATAATTCCAAACATTCCCAGACATAGCTGTCTCTAAATGCAGTATATAGCTGAATAAGATCTCCTCTTAGATATATGTAAGAGACAATGTACAAGTTCAAATATTTTAGTTGTTCATAATACCTTAAATGTTCACATCCATGGATACCCTTGATATATTTCCATTGTACTCTTTCCAGTTTACTCATGCTTGTTTTCTTATAGGATTTCCATATTGTTATTCCATACTCAGGTTTTGGTCTAATGTAACTAACAAACAATGACTTCAGTATTTTTGATTTCCTAGACTTTATAAATCTTTTTATGCAACCTATAGTTCTATAACTATCATTAACCAACTGGTTGATATGATTAAAAAAACTCATAGCTGAATCTACCCATATACCCAGGTCCTTAAATAAGTCTACAGTTTCAATCACTGTGTGCTGTATTAAATATTTACCTTTCAATTTATGCCTACCAAATCTCATATGCTTAGTTTTTGATGTATTTATCAGCATATTATCCTCCTGTGCCCAAATGGTCAATTTAGTCAAGTTATTTTGCAGACATGCCTTATCTGTAACATGTGTAATCAGTTTATCCAGTTTCAGGTCATCTCTTTCTTGGGATGCTCCCTTTTCTCTGAGGTATGGCAATCTTGGAGTTGGTATGTTTAAGTCTGGGACATGTGGGAAGCTTAAAGAAGAAGAGAGATTTTTGAGATTTGCTCTTTTCCTGGGTTTTCTGTATTTCTTTTTTTTGTTGTTGTTTGTTTTTTTGACTTGTCAGCACTTGGCACTTCGAATGTCGACATTTCATTAGGGAGCCGAGAGTGCATCATGATGCCAGTTGTGTTTACAGGTTTGATATGAGACATAATTTTCCCCCAGAGTCAAAACAGAAATCTGCTGTTCCCCATTTCATCTTTCTCAGGTCTGAGAATAACAAATACATTTTTTAAAAATTAAAGTAATCTGTGAATTCTAGCATAAATTTTATTGGAATACTGTGAAACATCATGCTTTTATCTCAGAATATTTACAAGTATAATTTCTAAATATTGTAATATATTATTTATATAAATTGAATCCATTAGATTATCAGAATACTTAAAACAGAATTTATCAGTCATGCCATTTTATTGTTCAAACTTTGCTCATGTTATATAATCATATTATTCTTTTTATTTAACCATATAGCTTCATGCAGATTTTCCCAAGTGACTGAATAGTCACATTTATTCATATACCAATTGTTTTAATATCTGAAGCTACAGTATATGTTTCAGAATTGGGGAATCCTAGTCCTCCCTCTTTCCATTCCCCTGTAGGATGTCTCATTGTATTTCTTGGTGTGTTGGGAGTATAATATAAAATTCAAACATTCATTGCATTGTTTATGTTCCTTAGAAGGGAATAAGGAAGTTGTTTGTATAATGCATTGCATTCTGGGTAAAGTAATTATGTTGACTAAAGTTAATCTATGTGCCATAGAAATAACATTCCTTTTAACTCTTATTGTTTTAAGCTATTTCTTTACAATTATCTTTAATGGTTGCCCCTAAATATGTAGGCTCTTTACTGTCCCATTGAAGCTCACTTTTCATTTTCATTAAGTGATTTCAAATGTTCTTAATCTGGGCACAAGGTACTATATTTCTGCAGAAGCTCCAAGGTATCATATTTAATGCAATCAGTATTTACAATAGCAAATATTATAATGCAGTTTTAGTGAATACATAGCGTAATAGTTACTATAATACAAGTTGTATGAATTTTCAAAAACATTAGCACACAAGCATTCTTTTGAGAATTTACAGATAGGAGAAGGGTGTATAAAATAGGTAAGAGTTATTTAAGAAATACAACAAGAGTGAGGTATTAGAAGGGATAAGAAAGTTTAAGTGTTGATAGAGAAGTAGTGATAGAATAGTAATTTGGTTATCCCAATTAGAAGTAGGTATAGTAGTTTAAGAAGTACAATAAAGTGAAGTATTGGAAAAGGAAAAGCAGGTTAAGTGATTTGGCAGTTTAAAGGGATGTATAAGAAAGGTGATAAAGGGGGTTAGGAAAGCTGTATCCCAGACAAGAAGCAGGTAGAAAGCCAGGAGGTAGAGAAGAAGTCTTTTAGCAAAGGCTGAAAATGTGAAAATGTAAGATAGACCTAACTGATATAGGAATTTTGTTCCATGCTCTAACTTCACTATTGGAATAGAGACTTATCTCAGCAGCCCTTTGTGGTTTGTAGATGATAATCAGTTTATCATTTGACTGAAAGGTTGGTTTGGAAGTTAGTATTGGAGTATCGGTCTACTTGCTGGACAAGCAGATGGGGTATGGCTGATTCTGTGGATTAAGATGAGATGAGTATAAGATAGGTGCTGATGAAGTTCAAGCCAGTTAAGTGTTTTACTGCTAAATAATGGTAGGGTTTGCTGCAAATGAATCTGGCACTTTTGTTATAGTATCATTCATGTTTAGAACTAAGTGAGGCTTGTAGTTTCATCAAGAGAGAGGCTCCACATAGGAAAGAGGGCAAGAGGTAAGAGGTAGCTAGAGTTACCCTGGCACAGTTTGTAAGGAATTTCTTTATTCTATGTAGGGTACCTAGTTTTGATGGGTTTTCTTGATGTTGTTGTAAATATGTAAATTGAATTTCTGATTGTTGTTGTTTGTCATGCCAAGTAGATTTGTATTCAGGATAACTTAAATCATGGTATTGTTAAAGAGAGACATTTTAAAGTTTTTGTTTTTTTTTCAGAGAAATTAGATTTTAGGGAAAGAAGAGAAGTAATTTAGTTTTTTCGGGGTTTAGTAGTAGGAGATTATGTTGTAGCCATCTTTCAACAGAGTTAACGGCTTCTCCATTAATTCCTTGAGGATGTATTAGCTTATCAGAAATGCATGTTACGATACAAGTGCCACCATATTATATGACGGAACCTTTCTAAAAGGATTTATGTAGATTGTTAGTGAATATATTGAGGAATAGAGAGCTAAGACCAGATCCCTGTGGCATACCAGTATTGACAGGAAAGAGAGTAAGGGAAAAAATGTGGAGAACCATTTAGCAGACTGGTACCTGTGAGTTAAGTAGTTGTTTGTAGGTTCATAGGTGTGTTCTAGGCTAATGTAGCCTTTACAAGCCTAGCCCATAGGATTACCCCGGCATTGAGCCACTCGACCTTAGTTCCCACTGCCTCTGTCGAGTAGAGCCACTGGACTGATCCTCGGAGTGAATTTTCTATTTCCCATCCACTCATCAAGATTTCTCTTGGAGAGGGCCAGTGAGGTGCTCTGTTTGACATGTATGAGAAGTCTACTCCATGGCATGGGCAGTCCCTGTGTTATGAACCTGTCCCTCCAGAAAGTTCTGTTGATTGTGGTAATGAGGTTTATATCTCTGGATGGTGTAGTGTGGAGGGATTGGGATTTCTTTAGATGTAGCATTTCTAACCGAGCTGGGTCAGACATGGCTTTGTAAGTCAAGCAGAGATCGCCTCTAAGTAGGCAATATGAGACATAGAATAGATGGAGTTTTTTGAGTCTGTCCATATAGGACAAGTGTTTAAGGCCTAGGATCCTCTTTGTGAGGTTCTTTTGCGGACTATCCAGTTGCTGCAGGTGTCTAGTGAGGTACATGCTAAATGGGGCACTGTACTCGATGATTGGCCTAATGAGGGATAGAAGGACTTTCTGACTACAGTGGCAATGTGGTGGTCAGAAGAGAGGTTGCTGTCAACCTGTGTTCCCACATCTCTCATAATGCCTTCTGTGTTCAGTGGACTACCGTCAGTGTGGTAATTCATGGGAAATGGGTTTATCCCAAAGGGGATAATGACACATTTTTTGGCATTGAAATTAAGATCATGGTTCTGACACCAGTCGCTGGTCCCCGTGAGACCTTTCTGTAGGATGTCAACATCACTTGGGGGTTAATAATAGCTCCCAACTTGCAGTCGTCTGCGAAATTTGTTAGCCGGAGTCCCTTCGTGTTGGCCTTGACTTTAGAGAAGTAGATACCAAACAGGAGATGACCCAGGACCAAACCCTGTGGGACTTTACTCATGACTGGTCGGCAGTCTGACTAGGAGTCAGCTACTTTCACACTGTGGGTTCTATCTGTGAGCCAGTTTGCAACCCACCTGGTGATATAGGGGTTGATGCCTAGCTTACTGAGTTTTTCTATGATTCCTGAGTGGTGAATGGTATCAAAGGCCTTGGCCAGATCAAGGTAGGCTGTATGAACCACCTTGTCTTCATCCACAGCTCTGGTGACTGACCCAAAGAAGTCGACCAAGTTGAGCAGGCATGACCTACCCTTTACAAAACCAAACTGTGTGGGATCCAGAGTTTGGAGATTCCCTATAGCCTTGTTTATTAGGTCCACAATGATGCATTCCATAACGTTGCATATCAGACTTGTCAGGCTAATGGGGTAATAGTTCCCAGGGTCTGTAATCACTCCTCCTTTGTGGAGAGGGATGACTGTAGCAGTGCACCATTCGGTAGGGACAAAGCCGGAGGTGAGGCTGTGATTGAACAGGGCACACAGGTGAGGTGCCAGTTCACTCTGTAGTTCATGTAGAACACAGCCAAGGATATTGTCAGGTCCCATAGAAGCTGTATTCTTGGCCTTGGACAGTGCTGTTTTAACCTATGCAGCAGTAATACTGGGTGCCTGGCAATCTACTGATGTTCTTCGTGTTTCACTGTTGCAGTCATTACATTTGGGTTATCTGCTTGCAGGTAGCCCTCAGTCAGCCTGATTAACAGAGTCTTGGGTCCTGCGTCAGTTGCTGTCCCTTCTTCCATGACATCAGGTCATCAGGGGTATAAAGCATGCAGCCGACGCCATTACATCAGTCTTTCTTGCCGTGCGGTACCCGAAGCAGAAGCAGTTCGCAAGTGCCAGTTGGCCGACTCTGAAATTTTCATTTCCGACTTTCAGAACTGAAGTCTTCAACTAAAAGCTAAGTACCCCGTTAGGGAAACTTTTTCTTGCTCCTTATTGATGTCAGTAAAAGTTAATAATTGCATTACTTGTGGAAAGCAAATACCTCATAAAGATTTTCATTCGTACTGTATTCCTTGCCTAGGCCCTGACCACGATGTACCTTGCTGTCAGTTTTGTGCTTTATTTAATCAGCGCACTATCCGTCGTTGGTACATTTTCGCCTCTAAATGTTTCGGTTCTTGGTTTAATTATCCAGAAATGTCGTCGGTTAGCTATCCGTCTACCGGGATTCCAAAAAAAACGCAAAGATAAAGACAGAGACAGGCCGCTGAGGTCCAAAACTGCCGACGACGCTTCTCCTAAGCCAGTCGCCACTTCGCTGGTACTCAGTGAGGTGCTTTCGCAGCCCCTAATACCCGCTACTTCTGATTCGTAGGCCTCTACTGAGACCCATTCAGAGTCTGGAATGCTGCGAGATGCTTCAACTATGGAACCCGCGGATGTCTCTACCTTGGATGGGTCCATAGCCGCTGTGCAGGCACTGTCTTCTGAAGGTGTATTCATGCCTTTGGATTTGCATATTAAACTGACGCCTCCTTCTTCTCTTAGGCCTAAATCTCGAACCATGCCTAAAAAAAATGACACCCAGGCCTCTATGCCCAAAAAACAAATGATAAGAATGGCAGAAAGTCTAATAACTCTAATCAGGTGTAGCCAACCCCCACTTTCTAAGAGGCCTAGGACTGAAGTGGTTTATGAATCTTCTGACCAGGATTCTGTTCTTTCTGATTCTTCTGATTATCTGGACTTGCCTTTATCTACCTATGAGGATTCTGATGCAGTGGTCTCCATTCCTTCTGCTTCCCCTCCAGAGGATTTTTCTTTTGGGGAAACCTTATATACTCTAAGGGATCATTTCCACTGGGAAAGCCAGGATTTTTCTGATTCAAAAAAGAGACTTAGGGATTTCTTACTCCTACCTCAGCATAGGCCTTTAGCTATTCCTCCTGTACTAGACATTGTTGATGATGCTTTTTCGGAATCTAGTTTGGCCCCTGATTCCTTGCCTCCTTCTCCCAGAAAACCAGACAGATGCTACAGGGTCCCTGAATCACACAAGTTCCTTTTTAAAAATCCTATTGTGGATCCAGAGACTGTTTCACAGGGGCCCAAGGGCATTAAGGCTTCTACTGCTAAAAATCCTACCACTTGTGATAGAGAGGTAAGAAGGTTTACACTTCTGCAACCTTGGCCATTAGGGCTTTAAACTGCCAGTTTCATATGTTAAAGTATCAGCAACATGTTATTGGATTGCTTCAACAGAAAATGATGTTGAATCCTGACTGTGTAGAAAATAATTACAGGATGTGATGCATTCTGCTGAACAAGTTGGAAAACATACTTTGCAATGTGGTTTTGATTCATTAGATGCCTCTTGCTGGGTCTGTGCTCAGAAGGCATGCTTGGCTTAAGGAACAATCTTTGCCTGATCATGTTAAAGCTAAATTGTTGGATGCTGCCTTAAATCAGGACCGTCTGTTTGGCAACAAGGCTGAGGAAGTTCTTAAAAAAATGGAAGATAAAGCTACATCTATGCAAACTGTTAAATATTTCTTACAAGTTCAGCCTCCTAGATTTAGTAGGCACTGGCCCTCTAAGAATTGGTCCTTTCCAGCCCCTTCCAGGTCTTCTCAAGCCAAACCCAAACACAGCAAAAACCCTAGGTTTCAGTCCCAGGGGACACACAGGACTAAGCAGTGGGGGGCCTCCACTTCCAAATCTGGGAGTAATAATACTCCCCCCATGGTAAACTGTCTCAGTCACTTCTTTTTAAAATTTCCAAGCACTTATCGACTGACTGCCCCTTTGAGGGGAAAGATTGCTCGTCATGCAAAGAAGTGGGAACTCATTACCCAGGACAAATGGGTTTTAAATATCGTGTCCCAAGGTAACAGATTTCACTTCCACACATTGCCAACACCAAACAGGTGGCTGGACCTACCCCCAAATCAGTGGGCAGAGGCCCAAAAACAAGTACTGTCTCTCTTAAGCATGGAGGCTATTCAGCTGGTACCAGAAGAGGAAAAGGGACTAAGTTTCTACTCGAGACTTTTCCTGGTACCCAGAAAAGACAATTCATGGCGTCCTATCCTGGACCTGTCTACTCTAAACACCTTTTTGGAGATTCCAACATTCAAGATGCTGACTCTTCAGTTACTTCCTATGCTAAGCAAAGATGCCTGGTTGGTAACACTAGATTTAAAAGAAGCATACCTGCACATCCCAATCAGGGAATCTTGTAGGAAGATACCTACGCTTCAAAGCAGGCTACACGTTCTCTGCACTGCCCTTTGGCTTATCTACTGCACCCAGGGTATTCACAAAGTGCCTAGCTCCAGTTATTACATTTTGCAGGCAAAGAAATATTCAAATATGCCCATACCTGGATGATTGTCTAATTCAGGCAGAAAGCCAGGACATACTTTTGAATCATCTGGCCTTTGTACAAAGGGTTCTAACTTGTCTTGGGTACACCAAAAATGAAAAGAAATCACACCTGGTACCCTGTCAACAAATTATATTCCTGGGAGCAAGCTTGAATACAACTTCCCAGATGGCCTACCTTATGCCAGAGAAACTAATTCATTTGACAACCTACTTCAAACAAGTGGCCACAAAAACCCTGCTATCTGCAAGACAAATATTGCAAGCCTTTGGGGTTCATGGCCTCCTGCGTTCTTCTAATTTCATATGCAAGACTGCATATGAAGAAACTACAGTGGTATCTAAAAAGCCTATGGTGTCAACATTCTCAGGATCTAGAAGCAATGATTCCTGTCATAACTTGCCTACGCCTAGAGTTCCTTTGGTGGGCAGAGGCCTGCCACCAGAACAAGGGACTACCTTTCACACCACCCCCTGCCGCCCAAACCCTAACAACAGACGCATCAGACTATGCATGGGGGGGCGCACCTGGCAGGGAAGTGCATTCAGGGCAAATGGAATCCAAATCAAATGCACCTGCATATCAGTCAGAAAGAAATGTTAGCTGTACAGAATGCTCTGACAGCCTTCAAGGACCACATTCTTCCAGGACAACTAATGGTAAAGACGGACAACACCACTGTTATGTGGTACATAAACAAGCAGGGAGGCACACATTCTTACCCCCTCTACAGACTAGCCATGGCATTGTGGAACACAGCTTTGAGCTACCAAGTGCACCTACAAGCTCAATTCCTGCCAGGAAAATTAAATACACTGGCAGACGGACTAAGCAGAAACCTCATGGACCCCCTCGAGTGGAAACTGGAACCAAGGATTTTCAACATGTTGACAAGCAAATGGGGGAGCCCAAATATAGACCTGTTTGCCTCTCCCCAGAACTACCCATTGGACAAATTTTGCACAAGGACTCCCCACAAACAAGCCTGGAAAGTGGATGCTCTGTCCTTCAGCTGGAAAAATCTATCAGTCTATGCCTTCCCCCCTCTGCCTCTGCTCTCCAAAGTACTACTAAAAATCAAACAGGACAAAACAAGGATGATTTTGATTGCTCCAGACTAGCCATGCCAACACTGGTACCCCCTCCTGCACAGTGTGTCACGGTTATCCCCATGGCACCAGCCTCAGACTCCTTCCCTGTTGTCTCAGCAGGAGAACCAGATTCTGCACCCTCAACTTCTAACACTGAATCTTGCAGCCTGGCTAATTACATACTCTCTCCTTTTCCATCCCTCAGTAAACCTGTGATGGACATCATTTTAGAGGCAAGGAGGCCTAGCACTAGAAAATCCTATGCTGAAAAATGGAAAAGATTCTGTGCCTGGAACCAATCTCAAGGGATGAGCACAGCAGCACCCAATTTACCTCAGATTTTACAATACTTAACTGAGATGCTTCACAAGGGCCTGTTTTTTTCCTCCATTAAAATCCATGCCTCAGCAATTTCAGCTCATTATAACACAGAACCTCCCCTCTTCTCGCATCCACTGCTCAAGCAGTTCCTCAGAGGGGCCAAATATTTTAGATCACCCAGGAGGGCTCCAACCCCAGCCTGGGACCTTAACTTTGTTTTGTAGAAACTCACTGTACCTCCTTTCGAGCCAGCAGCTACAGCAGACTTAAAATTTATTTCTTGGAAAACAGCTTTCCTTTTAGCAATCACTTCAGCTAGAAGGGTATCTGAATTACAGGCCCTTATGGCAGTGGAGCCTTTCATCATCTTTCATGCAGACAGGGTGTCCCTCAGGACCAATCCATCCTTCATGCCCAAGGTGGTATCCAGTGTGGCTCTTAATCAGTCCATTCTTTTGCCAACCTTCTTTCCCAATCCACAGAACAAAGTGGAATGGATACTGCATTCCTTAGATGTGCACAGACAACTCAGATTCTACATGGACAGGACTAAACCTCAAAGGAAATCTGAACAACTGCTGGTAGTGTTTGCTGCAGGGGCAGAGGGGAAGGCTATTTCAAAGCAAACCATCTCTAAATGGGTAGGCCATTGCATTCATTTCTGCTATAAGCACCTTGGAAAACCTCTCCCCCAGGGGATCAGACCTCATTCTACCAGGGCTGCATCTACCTCTGCAGCCTTTCCCAGAGGTGTCCCTACCAGGGACATCCTAGAAGCTGCTACCTGGAGTTCTGTACATACTTTCACCAAGCATTATCATTTGCCAATTTTCTCTAAATCCAGATCTGGCTTTGCCACTGCAGTCTTGCAGGGCCTTATAGCTGATCCTAATGCTATCTAAATTCCTCCTCCCAATCATAGCTTTGGGAATCTACCCAAATGTAATGACTGCAACAGTGAAACACAAAGAACATAGTACAGTCGTGTACACTTACCATAAATGTAGATGTTCGAGTGTATTCACTGTTGCAGTCCTGGTTACCCTTCCTCCAGCCCCCTAACTTCTTTTGGCTATACCTCTACTTTCCTTTACTATGCTTAAAAGCCTTTTTTGTGTATTTGCTTTTTTGTTGGAGGTATATCATTCTACTTTTATACTTAATTGCTCCCCATTAGGGGGGCACCTGACATCTGGGGCAAGAAAAACTGATGTTATGGCATTGGCTGCATGCTTTATACCCCTGACGACCTGACGTCATGGAAGAAGGGACAGCAACCGACGCAGGACCCAAGACTTTGTTAATCAGGCCGACTGAGTGCTACCTGCAAGCAGATAACCCAAATGTAATGACTGCAACAGTGAATACACTTGAACATCTACATTTATGGTAAGTGTACACAACTGTACTGTATTGTGATTGGTCCTTTGGGGGGGAGGTAAAGTTGGCACTGAATCTGTCTGCCAGTATATTGGCAATATCTGTTGGCTCGGTATAGGAGATACCATTGTGCAATAGTTCAAAGCAAATCTGGGTATTACCATGGAGATTCTTTACATAACTATAGAAGGCCTTGTGGTTGTCTTTACTATCTGCTGCAATTCTGTTTTCATAGCTAGCTTTAGAGGATTTGATGAGGGATCCCAACTTTTTATTGAGGTTGATAAGGGTTTTTTTCCAGTCTTGGGACTTCACCTTATTCCACATCAGTTTCCTCCCTCTCTTGTAGAGTTTGTATATGGCAGCGGACCACCAGACTGGCTTCTTTTTTTTGGAGGAGAGCGTCTTGGTTCTATTGGGTATGGCGAGATCCATGCATTTGTGTACGTGTTCGTACAGTGCATTCGTGTATGATTCGGCGGTCATGCAGCTATTCTCCATTTCCATGGATGCCATGAATTTAATTATCTCTGTTTTTAGGAGCCCAAAGTTAGCTTTAGAGAAGTTTTTTGTGGTGGTTACCTTTGTGGGGGATGGGGGGGTGAGAGAGATGTGGATTTCCAAGGTGATTAGTTTGTGGTTGGATCTAACCAGGGAGGAGTTGACTATTGGTGTAGAGCAACGGTCGCCCATGTTAGTAATGACCAGGTCAAGGATATTGCTACCTCTAGTGGGGGTAAGAACGAGCTGGTCCAGGGCATTGGGATTAATGAATTCTAGGAAACGTTGGGCAAGTGTATTGATACATGAGTAGTTTTCCCAGTTAAAGGAGGGGTAGTTGAAGTCGTCCAGTATGAGGGTTATAGGTTGGACCCTAATATTCGTCAGGGTTCTTAGGAACGTGGAGTGTGTGTCTTGGGACATGGTTGGGGACCTATAGCAGGCTACAACCTGAATCGATGTCTTACCCAATGGTAGCTACACCTGAAGTATTTCTGATGCATTATGTTGGGCCACCAGTCTAGAGGTGTGTGCATACTTTATGAATATAGAAACACCACCACCTTTGGAGCTTCGGTCCAAGTTCTGGGGCTGAAAGGTGTGGAATGAGTTATAGCCTAGTAGTGCAGGGGTGCTTTCCGCTGCCTTGAACCAGGTCTCTGTTGCAGCACAAATGTCGATGTTCTCCATTTTAAGGAGTTTTTTGAGTGAGTGCATTGTGAGATTTAGACTTCTAGCATTGAGCAGCATGACTCCCAGATTGCATTTGTTTGTAGCTGTTACCTGTAGTAATTTGATCTTTGGAACACCGCCTAAAAAGGGCACTATAGGGGTGGCAAGAGCCTTGGCCAGTATCCGGAAGTGCAGGGGTGACAGATGCAGGCCATCTCTGGCAAAGCATCAAGGTCTGTCAGTCATGTCATCCCAGGCAGACAGATACTGGATCCCCTTAGAATGATACCAGAAACTTAGCCAATTGTTGAAATCAGTCATTTTCTGCTTGTACTGTGGTATCATTCTGGGTGATGGTAGGATGCCTCTCAAGGCTAGGGTCATACCCACCTGGGCTACATAATCCGAGAGCTCCTCCATGTCTCTTTTCATGTAGTCCAGGGTGGTACTTCTCAGGTCATTCATGCCCACATGTACAATGACAGTCATATTTGTACCTGTTGTTGAGGGACCTGAGTGCATGCATTATGTGACAGATCCTAACAGACAGGCAGCTGACTGTTACTTTCTCCTTATTCAACATAGTGAGTGGGACATCAGTGTGCCTCACTATCGAGTCACCTATGACTAGTGTGTTGGGCATGTTGTTTTGCCTTAGTGGCTTTGGTTGAGTGGCACACTGTTTAGGAGAGTTATATGTCTCATGATTAGTGTTGTGTTGTGGTGCTCAAATGTGTTTCTGCCTTGGAGGCCTCTGCCGTTTGGGTAGATTTTTATTAAGAGCCTCCACGAAGGTGGGTGTGTGGTTTGTGTTTTTATGTGAAGGCAGTGCTGGTATGTGTTCTGGAGGGCTATGTATTCCATGCGGTGTGGTGCAAGTGTTGACCTTCTCCTCTTGACTAGCTATTCCGGTCTTGGCTGGAGAGTGCATGGCTTCCACTTTGGATATATAAGTGCATGTCTCGCAAGTGAGAGTGTTAAGAGGTAAGAGGAGAGAGTTGTCGGTGTACATGATGCATTTGCTACATTGCCTCAGCATGCCCAAGTTTACCAGGTTAATAGAAGAAATCACAGAGAACTGACTTTTAGACATGGCTGGAGGGGTGGGCATTAATAATAAGTACTGGAGCTCTTTCCTTGTAGAACATTTAGTGCTGGTAGCACTTTTGTGTGCTACAATAATTGCTAAAAGAAGTCTGGAAAAGTGCTAGACTAATAAGCTAGTAAAAGTGCAAGAGAGGAGAGAACTAGCAGATCTAAGGGAAAAATTGAAGAGCAGACTTTGACACCACTCAGAAGCTTACAAACAGGCCTGGTTACAGCAAGTCTGTATCTGGACTAGACTAGTTATAGGAAAGGCAGGAAACAAGTGCAAACGCGTCAACCATAGCAGTATGGGTTGTGATAGCCTGAGGGAAGACAGTTGACAGAGGAGTTTTTGGTGATACAGTAGATCAAAAGCTTTAAAGAGATTGAGAAATACAGAGGAAATAAGTTTGCCTTGATCTCTAACTTTATTATTACCATCTGAGAAGGTTAATATGGCTTTGGTAGTGCTATAAGTGGGTCTAAAAAACATGCTGTTTGGGGATCAGGAGCTTTTAATGAAGGATGTGTTAAACATGGTGATTGTGAATGCAGTTTTTGACAAATGGGATAGTATGGCGATAGGTCTGAAATTGGTTATATTAGATGAGGTTCCTCCTTTACGAAGGGGGATAATGAAGAATTTTTTCCATATAGAAGGAAAGCATGATTCCTCGATAGATCTGTTAATTAGAATAGACATAGGATATGCTATGGAAATGGCAGCCATCTTGAGGTATTCTGCTGGAATATTATCTGCTGAAGGGGAATGGGGTTTTAGTTTAAGAAGCAGCAATTTTATGTAAAAGGTTGGGATGCATTTTAGGGTGAAAAAGGGGGTTTTGCTGTTTAAGGTTAGGTCATGTCAGGATTGTTCAGAGGAAAATCTTGTGTGTTAAATGGAGCAGATATTTTGGAGTGAGTTTTATTTGGGGCAGGATTAAGAGTGATGGTTGTTCCAGGGCGGAGAATATTATTAATAGAAGTCCAGAATTATTTAGATTTGGAACACTGATTTAGTAAGGGTTATTGTAATAGAGTTTCATGTCTGGGGTTAAGCTGCCTTTTACTATGGATACGTAGTTCTTTAAAGTATTGTACTTTTGGAAAAATCCAAATTTTAACCATTCTTTCCAACCCCTATCTCTTTCATGCATTAGGTGCCTACTTGAGTAGATAACTAAGGAGCATACCTCTCCAGCTCTTACGGCAAGAAATCTGGACAAAGCCATAAATAATGGGGGACAAAGGCTCCAAAATAATGATACTTTTAAAATATTGCTCTTACAAACTTAGAAAATTTATAGAATAAAAGGTTTTGCATTAGCATAAAATTTTCTAAAGGTTACAAAGTCTGAAACACAAATGTCTGACATTATTTTCTGACTTCAACCTTCAATGATTTGCCAGTGATCTGCCAGAAAACCACAATTTTATGAGAAACGGACAAAAAATATAAGGCAATAATCTGGACAGTCTGAGGAAATCTGTATGGTTAAGAGGTATACCAAGGAGTATGGTTAGTCTTTTCTCTGTTTGTTCTAGTGGAGCTAGGCTAGTGAAGGTGTTTAGGAAAAGTGTGCTGAACGTGTGTACAGCTTCATCAAGTGGAATATTGTTTGGGACAGACCAGTTAAAGGAGCTTCGGATTCTAGTAACTGTATCAAGGTTGAAATTTGGAGGTTACAAGGAAGTTCTGAGTAGGTGTTGTTTAACTTGATGGGTACTGAGTCTGTTTGCTTATATAGAGAGGTGTTCAGAGGGAATCAGAGAGGGTGCTGCTGGAGACATACTTAGTGGAACCAGATTCCAATATCCAGTAGAAAATTGAGCCTCAGTTTTTGAGATAGTAATAATGTGTGGATGAGGCAATGAGTTGAGTCAAGTCAAGTAGGCTGAGACTAGTTGACGTGTATTTTGTGGAAGTAAACTGCCAATCAAAATTAGTGTTACCTAGGATTAGCATTTCATTAGAAATTGTACATGAGATCCAGTTTAAAATGTTTTTAGGGTTGTAGCATTATTGCCTGGGAAAATACAGAGTACTGTAATACATGGTTGTTTATACTTATTTATTTTAAGATAGCAGACGAGTTTATCATTATGGAATTTGGGAATAGGTTTATTACCCAATCCTGTACTAACCTCCCCCCTTGAAACTTCTTAACTCTTCTCTATACTGCCTTATTACCTAATATATATGCCTTAATTCCTGTCTAGCATTCAGTAAAAAAAAAAAAAAAAAAAAAACATGGTCTATTTGCTGATTAAAACAATGTTTATAAATGGCTAATTTCTAAAACTTGATCTGTAAATGCCAATGTATGATAACACTTTCCATGTGCTTAGAATGTGTTAAAGACCCAGTATTGTAATTGTATATCTCTTCTTTATGATTCTGTTTTTGTACTGTGTAACTTCTGTATTACTGTGGAGCTTTTCTCCCTGGACCGCCACTGAAAATGGGCTCAACACAGCCCAGTAGACTTCCCCGGTCAACAAACTGCAAGCAAGTAAATAAATTACAGGGTAAGATTTCAAGATAGTCTAAGTATAGTAAAGCTACCCACTGCATTTTTTTTTTGCTTTTGATCAGCCCTGATGATGATATAACCAGGGAGTGATATTTCAGTCAAGTATATGGGGTTTCAGCCATGTTTCAGTTATGGCAAGAATGTCTGCTTTATTGTGAGACATCCAGATGTGGAGCACTGACATTTTATTGTATGATATTGTTTGGGTGAGTCTGAGGCAGGTGGTGTGGGTTGGGTTTTTATGGTTTTGATGACAGTGATGTGGTCCCTGTAGTGGAAGGAGAAGATTGGGCTGAATAGGAAGGGTAGGTTTGCTCGAGATGAGTTTTGGGCTACTGGGGATTTAGATGGGGAGGTGGGGCTGGGATGAGGTGAATATCCCCATAAAGTGGTAACAAACAGAAATATGGATACATTTTGTAAGCTTGTTGTGGTTTAACTTTAAGAGTTAGTTTTATTTTCGTGTGGTAGGTGTGAGAGTTAATAATCTGAACTTGAAGCAACAATAGATTGGGTGAGTTGTTGCATATATTGGAATAAATTAGTGGTGAAGTGAGGTGATTTGAATTTTTTGACACGGAGCAGATATTGGGAGAAATTGTGTGTAAGATTAGGTGGTGTATGGTAAGCTGTAAGATGACAAAACAGGAAGAGTAAGGATGCACTAATATTTAAGAGAAGCATGGTACATAGGTTTGTAAAGAGATAGACCAATGAAAGAAGAGCTAAAATACTGTTTTAATCTGCTTTTTACTGTGTTTGCCTGTGAAAAAAAGTGACTTTTAAAGACTTTTAGTTTTTACTAGCACTTGCTGCTTTGTTTTCTCCAGGAAAAAAAACACTATTCAGATTGACCAGGAAACAGTTTGTAGGTCCTATGGTTGATCCTTCTTCCAGCTGCAAAAAGAAAAAGTTAAACAAACAGCCTTGGACATCACAGCAGGCTAGCGATTTGCCTCAGCCCCAGGTGGATGAATCTGCAGTGGCCATTAGTTGTATCTCAGATCACTCAGCTTTTAACCTGGATCCTTCTGGTGCTGCACCTACAGTCACTATGGACCAGGGGTTAACCACATCCTCTACAGCTGTGGGATCCCCTCAGTGAGCAAGGGAGACCCTCTCTTGTTGGTCCTAGGAGAGGGAACAGGGAAAGCTTCCCTGTTGTGTTAGAATGTTGTGCTCATCTCTGGGGAGCTGCTGCCATTAATAACACTGTTGTTCCCATTATTTCCTGTCAAACAGAAAATGTGGTTACTACTTCTAAAGTTTCCTTAGAAAGGAGTAGTTTTCTGGGACTGTCTCAGGGTTTAATTCAGGCTGTTGATCCTTTTTATAAAATAGTTTCTGGTAAAAGAGAGAGGGATACTTCCTTTCCTGAAGAGATTCAAGAATATGAATCTGGACAGGAGGAAGAAGGGATTTTCTCCTCAGATTTCTGATTCAGACTCAGAGGCGGGCTCATTTTCTGAGTCTTCCTGTGGGGGCTCTCTTTCTTGGACACTATTTCTTGAATATGCCAATGTTTTCAGTGGGAGAACACTGAGGTTTCTCAATCCCTCAGAAAATACTATGAGATGTTATAGAAAGAATTTCCAGAATCTTTACTCAATACTCCAATTTAGTAAGCTTTGGAGGATGTGTGTGTTACTATCTGCAGTTTTCTTGGCAGCCAGCCAGTTTCTCCTAAAAAAAGGCATTTAATTTCTTCTTTTCAAATCACTATTCATTGTCTACTGTGTGTCTGTTGATGATACTTCAAGGGCTATTGTCATTTCTACTGTTTTGAGGATATTTGCATGGCTACTCTCTGAGAACCTCACAGATGATGTTGTAGATGAGCTTTTAAATCTTCCTTTAGATAGAGATTTAGTTTTTCATCCCTCTGCTGTGGAGGAGTTCAAAAAGTGTTGCGACAGGGATAAGCTGATACAGGGCATCTCTTAGATTTTCAGCCCTCATTTTTTCAGGTTTTCCAAGGGATTCTTTAACTCCTCATCCATTTTGTTAAGAAACAAAATACACAGTCTTGACAAAATACAAGTAAATAGATGTTTACGAAGAAATGGCAGGAGGTTTCCAAGAAAAATTCTCGAAACTCCCAAAACCAAGGACAATCCATTAAGTCAGAATGGCTATTTAAGAGACTTTGTTCCCCTCTCCCATCCTGGCATTCACTTTTATCTTCCAGAAAGTCTGAATCTCCACTTTTTTCTTTGGCAACAGATAGTTTCAGACAAATGAGTTCTATAGATCATTCACCTAGGTTACAGATGGCAGTGGGAGGAAATTCATCCTTTCCAGCCGTAATTCCTCATCTTCCAGACCAGTATTTTTGTTTCTACCTGTCCTTCATCATATGCTGTACCAGGGAATGGTAGAACTAGTCCACTTTTCTTATGTGGGAAAGGGAATCATACCTCTCAACTTGTTAGAGCACGAAATCTGGACAGAGCCAGAAATAATGGGGGACAAAAGCCCAAAAATAGGAACACTTTTTAAATATTGCTCTTACAAACTTAGAAAGTTGATAGAATAACAGGTTTTCAACTAGCATGAATTTTCTGAAGGATTTGAATTCTGAAACTCAAATGTCTATCATTATTTTCTGACTTCAGCCCTCAATGATTTGCCAGAAAACTGCAATTTGATGAGAAACAGACAAAAAATTTGGACATTCTGTGAAAATCTGTACAGTTGAGAGGTATGAAAGGAGTTTATTTAAGGATGCTTTTAGTGCCAAAAAAAAAAAAAAGAAAATGCTTGGACACCGGTTCTGGCTCCTTCTTTCATAAACCTGTTTGTAATAGTGACCAAATTCAAAATGATGTCACTTCACAACTTGTTACCTCTTCTTCATTCAAGTTTCCTTGTAACATTAGATTTGAAAGAAGCTTATTCTCACATTCCTATTCTTCCAGATGTCAAGTGTTTCTTAAGGTTTTGTGTGTCTGGATCACATTATCAATTATCTGCCCTATCCTTTGAACTATCCACTGCACCAAGAGTATTTACAAAGTGTTGAGCTCCAGTTATAGCTCATTGCAGATTAAGTGGTATCCACATTTTCTTTGTTTAGACAACTTACCTTTGCAGACTCCTTTTCAAAGTGTCGAGAATCTGTCTCTCTTGGGTGAGGGATCTATTACACAAACTGGGATTCCAAGAGAACATTCAAAATTTTTCTTGTTTCCTTCTCACAGGATTGTGTTTCTGAGAAGTCACCTAGACACCACATTTCAAAGAGCTTTCTATAAATCATGTGTTAAATGGATCTATGGCTTTTCCTCTCAGACTATGGTCACAGTGAGGGGATACCTTAGGATTTTGGGTCTTGTGACTTTGGTGATTCTCATGACACCCCCGGCAAGACTCCACATCTGAAGTCTTTCTGAACCCAGCGCCAACATTCCTTGTCTTTTCAGATCCCATTGTTGGAGTTTGTCAGAACGGAAATCACTTGGTGGAGACAACAGATATCCCTGGATCCCGGTCTCCCCTTTTCCCTTCCTGTTCCAAAGCTGTCAGTCGACACAGATGCTTGGGAATTTGCTTGGCAAACAGTTTCAGGAATGATAAAAGTGCAGGGTGTGTGGGACACTGAGGACAGATGCACGCCCATAAATATAAAAAAAGAGTCTCTGAATCATCTTTGGTCCCTGGGACCTCTTCACGTTGTTACAGACAATACCGCATTCATGTGGTACATCAACAATCGAGGAATAGCCAGGTTGTACTCCCTCTGCAGACTAGCCATATTAGCTTAGGATATAGCTTCATAGCAGTTTCACTCTACAGTTATCTTGCATTCCATCAGAGCAAAGCTATGTGGAAGACAAGCTGAGCAGGGCAAGGGCAGACCCTCAGGAATGGAAACTGGATTTCTTAAGTAGACCTTTTGCCTCCTCATTGATCAATTAGCTGGCAAGAGTCTGCTCCATGACACCATGCAAGAAGGCCTGGAAGACAGATGCCTTTTCTTTTTCTTGAACAGGAATGTCCCTGCATGCTTTTTGACACTTTCCACTATTACTCAGGGTACTTCTGAAGATTCAGAAAGAATCCCCCAAGATCATTGTGGCTACTACCTTCTGGCCCAGGCAGCCGTGGTTCTCAATTATTTTAGAAATTGCCAGTGGCAATTATCATAAGCTTCCTTATAGACGGAATCTACTCACACAAGAACAAGGGTATTTGTTACACCCCAACATCAATCAACTTCAGTTGACTACCTGGATGATAGGGTCTTAATTCCCTTTAGACACCCGTTTATTGAGGACGTGCAACAGGTACTAACAGAGGCAAGAAAGCCTACTACTAGAAAAGTGTATATTAACAAATGGAAAAAGTTTTCTAATTGGTGCCATTAACATAACAAGCACCTAGTTGTTCTCTGGTTTTGCAGCATGTGTGTACTATTATCCTATTGCTTTTCTTACATCTCTATCAGGGTTCATTTATTAGCTATTTGCTTATCTTCACATGGATCCTTCTCTTTCAGTGCTTACTCATGCCAGTGTGTTTTTGAAAGGAGTTTCTCTTAAGAGGCCTCCAAGAAAACTGGTGGCCCCATTCTTGGGATCTTAATTTTGTGTTGGAGAAGCTAACACTTATCTATTTGATCCAGCTAACCTGGCTGACTTTTTCTTTTCTTGGAAAACAGTTTTACTGGTTGCTTTGATCTTTGCAATAAAGGTAACTGAGTTTCATTGTATTATGGTGAGTTAAGCCTATCTCATTTTTCACAGTGGCAGAGTTTCTTCGAGAACTAGTCCTTCATTTATGCCTAAAGTGGTATCGGAGTTTACTTTAAGTCAAACTATCCATCTCTCTATTTTCTTTCCTAAATCTAAAAACGAGGGAGAAAGGATTCTACACACCATGGATGTTCACAGACAATTCGGGTACTGTTTGACAACTAAGTCTTTCAGATCTTTGGATCAATTGTTAATTTCTTGTGAAGGTAAAAAGAAGGGGCAACCTGTGTCAAAACAGACTATCTCCAATGGCTTGTCTAAGGCTATTAACTTTTGTTATCCTGACCACAACAAAACTATTCTAGGCAGAATCCTTTGGCTTCAATTATTATTATTTTTTTTTGGAAAGAGTTGAATTCTAGAAGTATTCTAGAAGGTGCAGCTTGGTCCTCTGTGCACACATTTATAAAGCACTATAAGCTTGATTCCTTCTCCATCTAGATCAGGATTTGCAAGTACTACTCTCCAGGGTCTCTTGGATTGTTCTCCTTCCACCTCCCAAATGTAGTAGATTATAATAATCTACCCATATAGCCAAGACTACTGCAGCAGTGATCACTATGATGAACATAGTACAGTTGTGTAAGTAAACTTACCATAACAGTAGATGTTTGAACTTTCACTGCGGCAGTAGCTGCTCCCTCCCTCCATCCACATTTTTTATGTGTTTTGCCAGGGTGCTGTTATTTTGTTCTTCCTATCATAGTCCTTTCAGGGCTTAGCCTCCCTCTTCATGTTACCAGCAAAGCATTGAAGGGTTTAGTGCCCAAATTTGTCTTTTAGTCAACTCAACTCTAGCTGCCAGACAGTTTGGACACATGGAAGTTGCCCTGAAGCTTTGGAAGCTGGAAGGCTGTTTATGTCCTTGGCAGTATGTGACCCATCTAGCTAAGAGTATTGTAGCAGTGATCATTCGAACATCTACTGCTGTGGTAAGTTTACCTACACAACTGTACTATCACTGGGGTCTATTAGTAAATATAGGTGAGGAAAGCAAGTTGAGCGTACTTAAATGAAGAAGGATGGTTTAGGGGTTATGTGTGTGTTAGTGTGCCCTGAGTTATTTGTATTTATGTGCATGCCTTTAAAAGGGTTGGAAAGCAAGTAGCATTCTGTGTGTAGAACATATCCTATAAATATAATGGCTTGAGGGTTGAGTCTGGAATTGGAGGTGGAAGTAGAGCATGCAGGGAAAACAGCTCTTGTACACTGTTATGCTTTCAGTGGAACAATATTATGTAATAGGAAAAGTAGTACAGCACATGCTTGAGAAGCACAAGGACTATCTTACTCCATCAGACAGCATTTACAGTGAAGCTGTTTTGAAGGAGTTAACTTCTGCAAAACACTATGAATCTACATGTGAGTTATCCTCAGACAGCTACAATTTCACAGCAAAGTAGCTGCGTGCAGAGAAGTTTGCAGAGAGGAAGGGAACAAACTAAATTTGCCTTAGAGAACAGCAGAAAGAGTATAACCAATTACCTGAAGGAGAAAAAGGCCATTCAGTTATGTAATACATGTTGGGTACTTACGTATTATCGCAACCCGATTTTTGCAGTAATGCTGGTTGCTTCTGTTTAGGTCAAGTAGTAGCACTGCAGTGCTATGAAGGTTAAAGACGCGTTCTGTAATGTTTTTGTACTTTTAGGAAGGTTTATCATTGAAACGGCTCAAAAAATAAGATTCAAAAACAGGTTTCCCCTTTTACCGCCAGCATAAGCATGAGTTTAACATAGTGAGACAGCTTTAAAAAAAGCAACGGAGCATCTCCGTTGCTTTTTTTAAAGCTGTCTCACTATGTTAAACCCATTTAACATAGCGAGACACTTTAAAAAGCAACGGCGATCTTGCTTTCTTCGTTGCTTTTTTCAAAACTGTCTCGCTATGTTAAATGGGTTTAACATAGCGAGACAGCTTTAAAAAAAGCAACGGAGATTCTCTGTTGCTTTTTTCAAAGTTGTCTCGCTATGTTAAACTCCTTTAACATAGCGAGACAGTTTGTAAAAAGCAACGGAGATCTTGCTTTCTCCATTGCTTTTGCCCACAGCTGTGATGTACAGCGTAAGTATACACATGCGCAGTACATCAGAACTGCCGCAAAATACCAGACAGCTGTGGAAGGGCAGCAAGGAGGCATTATACATTGCCATTATTTAAGAAAAGTAATTATTTTTTTTCTTAAATAATGTCATTGTATAATAGCAATAACCCATTTCTGGGTGTGGGTAATGCTGGATTTACCCACGGTTGTCTTTGTTTGGCCACTCAGGCTTCACCGTGACCAAACCACACCAACCGTGGGTAAATCCAGCATTACCCACACCCAGGCGTGGGTTATTGCTACAGTAATCCACTATAAACCATAAGTGAATAATTCAGTGGCCCCCTACAACATCACAATGGTATAGTCCGAGAGCCCTGAAGAAAATATACCTGTGTGACTGAGGATGGTGAGCAGTATTCATACTTCTTTTTTGTTTTATTTTTACCAGAAAGGAGGGTTTCATAGAGAAAGGCTTGTATTTAGCTAGAAGAGACAGAAATGATGGACATATTACATAAGGAGAACATAGGATAAGTACACCTACCTATGCAGCATAAATCAGAATTTCAGGACAGAGAATCTTACTACAACCAGTTTTCTGTTCTGTACATAAGCATTTTAAATATGCTCCCTAGCTATGACTTTATGAGCACATTCTTATGTTAAGCATTTGATCATTACATACATTTGCAGTCTGTTAGGATCACTACCTGCAGTGGTTAACAGTGCTAGCACTCAATTTATACAGTAATGGACTCTTAGTAGAGCAAAGCTATGCAGTGCCTAACTCGAGGTAAAACATTCTTACACAAACAGCATTAACTCAGTAATATACTAACATTCTAGGACTACTGCTACCAAATTGTATGCTAATATATCACAGTAAAAACATTCTTTTACAAACAGATATTGTCTTCATAGGTTCATAGGCTCATAGGTTCATACTAGGTTATCTGCCCTGGGGCAATTATAAGCCTAGCCCGATTCTGTATGGCTTACGCCACCCCTTGATTTGAGTATACTGTGCCCTTTTTAAGGTTTAGTTTACTGTGCCTCTGTCTAATAGTGACACGGGAGTAATCCCTGGGACAAACCTACGATCCCCCATCCACCTATCGAGATTCTTCTTGAAGAGATTCAGTGAGGTGCTCTGCCTCACATGAACTGGAATTCTATTCCAGAGCGAAGGGAGCCTCTGGGTTATGAACCTGTCCCTCCAGCAAGTTCTGTTTATTTCTGTGCTGAGGTTCAAGTCCCTCGAGTGTGGCTCTAAGGGATTTAGATTTACTGAGGTGGAGCATGTCCATTAATTCTGGATTTGACATAGCTTTGTATGTCAGGCATAGATCGCCTCGAAGTAGGCGGTATGCAACTGAGTAGAGCTGGAGTTTTTAACCGAGCAGCATATGGCATCTGTTTGAGACCCTTGATCCTCTTGGTGAGATACTTTTGGGGTCTTTCTAATTGCTGCAGGTGTTGGGTAAGGTACATCCCAAAGGGGCATTGTATTCTATGATGGGCCTGATGAGGGATGAATAAAGGGGCACGATTACCTCTCTTGATCTAGATGTGAAACCCTTCGTGATGAGGTGGGCTATGTAGAAGGTCTTTCTAACCACTTTGGCAATGTGGTTTTCAAAGGAGAGATTGCTATCAACTTGGGTCCCCAGGTCCCTAATAACTTTCTCTGTACTTAATGGGTTTCTGCCTATGTGGTAATTTGTGGGCACATTGTTTTTGCCAAAGGGTATGACTATACATTTTTTGGCATTTAGCTTTAAACCATGGCGCTGGCACCAGTTATCTGTCTCTGTGAGACCTTTTTGCAGGATGTTTGTGTCAGCTGGAGAGTCGATTATGGCGCCCAGTTTGCAGTCGTCTGAGAACTTGGTGAGCCATAGTCCTCCCACATTTGCCTTTACCTGGGAAAAGTATATACCAAACAAGAGTGATCCCAGGACAGAACCCTGTGGGACGCCACTTGTGACCGGTTTTGAGTCTGACATGGCTCCAGCAACTCTCACTCTGTGGGTTCTGTCTTTGAGCCAGTTTGCGGCCCATCTTGTGACGTAGGGGTTTATATTTAAGCTGGATAGCTTATCTATGATGTCCGAGTGGGGTATTGTGTCAAATGCCTTTGCAAGGTCCAGATAGGCTGTGTGGACTACCTTCCCTTCATCTATGGCTTTGGTGACTGTTTCGAAGAAGTCAACCAGGTTCAAAAGGCAGGATCTGCCCTTGACAAAGCCGAACTGGGTAGGATCTAGTGTCTGTAGGTCCCCAATGTCTTTGTTTATGAGCTCCATGATGATTCTCTCCCTAGCCTTGCAGACTAAGCTAGTCAGGCTTATGGGGCGATAGTTTCCAGGGTCTGTAGAGGTTCCACCTTTGTGGAGTGGGACCACTATTGCTGTACGCCATTCTGTGGGCACATATCCTGTAGTGAGGCTGAGATTGTGTAGCTGTTTTATTTGAGGGATTAGTTCCTCTTGGAGTTCATGTAGTGGCAAAGCTATTTATCGGGCAACAGAAATGTAAAGCAGCCGTTATGCACAAGCATTACATGCAGCACGTATGCAAATAATGTGTGCAATAATTGGCCTTAGTTATGGAAATGAGCATGCAGTTGTCCTGTACAAGTGGAAAGGACCAAAAGAAAGAAGGTATTCTGAACAGAGGAGCTACTATGATTTGTTTAAATAGACACTAAATTGCAGGGATAACAGACCTACGTGTGAGAGGAAGGGAAGTCAGATTCCTTAACACAAATTACTTAATAAAAGGCTGGTTAATAAGATATTAGTTTATTCTGATTGAACTTATCAATTAAGTAATAGTAATACATTTTGTATATGTTTTAATGAAAAATCAATATTGTCTATTGTATATCATCTACCAACAGCTGGGTTTTAGATATATAGAGATAATTTATTATGAACCCTTCTTTCTTGTTTTTAAATGTTATGTAATTTGTCCAAGGGGTCAATCACCAAAGCCAACAATAATGAAGACATAGAGCAACATGCTTTTATGCCTTTGGTTGTCTTTATTGACAGAGAAATAAAAATCCTAATGTAAAATCTGAGAATGAATTACTTGGGGACCTATGTATTTCTAGTAATTTAGTTTATATCACTAGTTTAAATAACTGAAGGCTATGTTAATTATAGATAATTCTTATTTCTTATCAATAGCATAGAAAAGTAGCAAATATTTATCCTGCTTTAGTAAAGGAGAAATTATTGTATAGTTCTATGACATTTTAGAATACTTTCTTTAAAACAGACATTTTGAGGTAATAATTTATATAATTCTGTACTTCAGGAATAGTACATTTATTACCTGCAACATGAGCATTTCACCAAAGCCCGAGATAAAGGCAAAACAGAACATACCACTTTGATTTAGCCAGGGTCTTTGGCACAATCCCCTATTCAGATATCATAGAAAAACTCTCCCAGTTGGGGATTAACCCACACATTACTAGATGGCTAGCCAGCTGGCTCACCAACAAAATGCACACTGTCAAAGTTGGGGAGTTCACCTCCACCAGTAGACCAGTTACCAATGGAGTACCTCAAGGATCTGTGCTGGGTCCTCTACTGTTTGGAATCTAATGTTCTGAAGTCCAGGCAAAGGTAGAGGGCCTGTGGCTTACCAAGTTTGCAGATGACTATAAACTGGGTGTAAACATAGAGTCCCCCAACAATGTTAACATATTACAGAAAGGTCTGATACAGACAAATGACTGGTGCTAAACTCATGGACTAAAACTTAATGCAAAAAAAATGTTTCATTATCCCCTTTGTCAAAGTAGCCCCTGCTAATTATGATGTAGTTAGCACCCTTCTAAGTTCAAACTCAGTGGTGCGAGACTTGGAACACAGGTTGACAGCAATCTAAACTTCAATCATCGTGTGCCTGCAGTGGTAAGAAAAGAACTCTACATTGCTTATCTCATAAATAAGGACATTGTATCCAAGACCAAGAAGGTTATAGTTCCACTGTACTCTACCTTTATCAGACCACTAATTGAGCACAATGGTCCCTTCCATATGAGCCTCACCAGATACCTGCAGCAACTGGAGAGACCACAGAGGTTTCTTACCAAGAAAATCCAGGTCTATATTATATCATCAAATGCTTAAAAAAGCGAACGATGAATAATCAAACCCATGTAAATGAAAGCTTACAATCTCGAAAGCTCAGAACAGCGATTTTTTTTCCCTTGGAAAAAAAATCGCTGTTCCAAAAAAAAGAAATAATACATAAAGTGGGGGGCTGTGCCACCCACACCCCCCTACTTAAATATACCAACTCTGAGATCGTACTACAGTGCCAAAAATGGCAAAGTACCGGAAGCGGCCAAGCAAATTCTTTCCCTGAGAAAGAATTTGCTTAAAGGCCACTTCGCTATTTCGCGTTTTCGTTGTTTTAAGTTCGACCAAGATGCATTTGATATAATGCGTCTTTGGTTATCTAATAGGAACCCGAAAATCCAAGGCCTGCAAGACATGACATACATGGAAAGACTGAAAGCCCTGTCAGTGTAGTCTGTATCAACAGGCTGCTGAGAGGCAACCTGTGCCTGGCACTAATGGAAATGCTGCACATCCACAAATCAAATGGGACAAGAATAACTCACTCCAGGGATCTCAACTTAGCCTGCGACATTAACATAACATGGTGGAGAGACAGTTATATCTCCCAGTGATTGCTACTCCTTTAGAATAAGCTCCCATTCCATGTGAAGCAGAGCTCCTCTATGACCCTATTCAAGCGCAACCTTAACAACTGGATGGGTGACTGTAAATTCATCCAAAGGGTGGCGCCTATGTCCCTCATGGACAGGGGCAGTCAGTGCTGATCACAGAATCTTTCTGCTAACACTAACCATCTAACTATGGTCAGTAAGGGTACTTGGGTTTTTACATGGCTAGGTTTGTAAAGGTCGAACCTGTGAACACTGTTATCTTTCAGCCATTTGATATGCTATTTTAATTCTGATATGTAAACTGTTTTTTTTTTTAATTTGCTCCAGTAATAATGGCTTGTTTGTTTTTTTTTCATTAAAGAAAGTGTTCATTTCTTCCTAATTTTCTATAATTTTGTACATTAAGCTTCTCATAGTCTTTTAAGGAGTTTACAGTTTCTTCAGCTTATGTGTATTTCCTATTACTACTAGGTATAGATAAAGTTCTTGATATCATTTTGGATGTAAGGCTTAATCTATATTAGCTTTTAGGAGTAAAGGAATAAGAATGCAATTTGACTTTTTCTAGACTAATAGAAACCTTATGATGTACTTATACTCTACATTCATTTTTAACTTCTAGTGGTAAGCCTCTGTCCCATTTTTGAGTGTTATCATCTTTCTTTTTGTATTTTCAGTAATTTCTTATCCTATTGTTTTCTGTAGTTGTAGTACCAAGCTGAGAGTTTGCCATATAAATAATCTTTCATTGAGCCATACAGAAGCACATGCAAAACGTAACTATTATTAATAAAAATCTAAGAACTGTTGTATTTATGTTAAAAAGGCAGTCTTTAAAACCTGTTAGTTTTGAAGCTAGTTCTCTTGGGTTTGTTATTACTGTAAAAGTGATTGTATTATGTTCTGACAATGGACATGTTATCACTTTAATCTTTCTGTTTTAGAGAGCAAATTGTTTGTAATATTGCCCCAATATCAATTCTTTACTGTGTACAAAATCTGTAAGAGTAATGAGTGTAGAATAAAGAATCTAATTCTGAGAAACTGATTAAGTTGATAAGAGTTTAGTAAATCAGTAAACGTTATCAGAGCTGTGGTAGATGCTGAAATTCCAGCTTTGTTAATTACACTATTATCCATTTCATTCAGTATACAGTTAGTCACATTCAGTATACAGTTAGTCTCCTACCATTATTCTACTTCTCTTTATATCTGAAGTTAAAATTTCTAAAGATTTTTTTTACAGAATCCAGTACAATGTTTAGTAGGGTTTAGATTCCTTTTGGTACTGTGCAATAAGCATACAGAGCATGCCTTTATCATCATATTATGAAGTAATATCCTTATGCGTTTCTTTTTCTGCTAGCTAAAGAAAAAAAAAGTCTTCTGAATCTTCACAAGAACCAGACTTTTCTGGCTTGCTGCCCAGATAAGCCCCATTTGGGGACCCCTTTCTTCTTATTTTATTATTAGATTTATTATTTTCATTCTATTTTCATGTGTATCTAAAATCCTCATTTTATATTTCTGCTATTGTTTACAGTAATTCCCAAGGGAATGTCTGCTTGTTGTAGTGCTTATTTGGCTTTAATAGGATCATAGGAAGTTACTTGGCTATTGGACCTGAGGCCCTTATGAGACTAACCAAGACTTTATCCCATGTTTAGACAAATTAGCACCCGATGCCCCTGTCCAGCAGGGGCATGGGTGGAATCCTAGGGATGTATTTGCTATTTCCCATCCAGTTTTCCAGGTTGTGCAAATAGCCTGTTTGTGTATTTGAACCCTGCACATACTACACATAAGGCTGTCACTCTAACCATTTGGCTATATCGCTTGTTTTTACTGTTCATAAGTTCATAGATTAGTACTAGGCTAACTGCCCTTGTGGGCCATTTTAAGGATAGCCAATTACCATATGTGAGAATCAAACCCCGCACTTTGTGTTTGTACGGTAAACAACTTAACCATTACACCAACCTACGCGAACCTCTGAGAAAACTGTCAGTATTTATCTAAAAATGTAATGCATATGTGTACTGTTAGACACTAGGGGCTGTCTAGTGCAGACTGAAGCGCAAATTAGTCATGCCTTTCATTACTGTTGTTATTCTGCTTTATTTTCATCATTTGATTGATACCAAAGAATTTGGATTTTTTTCAGCAAATATTATTTACTGCATGTATGGCTCTGCTGTATGTGTTTTTAACTTCAGATCATGATTTTCCCAAGAATGAAGTTATTTGAATGAACTATGCAGATTTTGCTCTCTCTTACAAGAAAATATAGCAGTGAAACTTAGTTAAAATGTGTGGAGCTAATTTTTAACACTGGTTGAGCACATTGGTTGCTTTGATGTTTAGACTTTGTTTACTGGAAATTCATTAACTTCTTGTAAAAGAATTCTGAGCACATTTCGGACTGTTTTTTGTGATAACAGGACAGGCAGAGTTTTGTTGTGTGGAGACCTACTTATTACTAAAAGCGTTAAGTGCTTATTGTGATATATGTGATATACTGTCCAGTACTGTCAGTTTATTATTCTGGTTTATGTTTTCTCTCCTGACTTAATGGATTCTAATTCTGGTACCAACTAATCTGTTCCAGTTGTACCTAAAAAAAAATAAATAAAATAAAATAAAAATATGCCTTGGCTTACAGTTAGTGAGTTTGTCAGGACCACTGCTCATCCAGCAGACCGCTTACCTTTTGACATGTCTCTGTCTAGTGTAGCTTTGCCAGACACTGTGGAATTGAGGTTAAACACATCCTCTGGGGCTGTTCCAGTACCTGCACAGTTATGGGAGAACCAAACCCTTTAGGTGCAGGAGTAGGAGGATAATTCTTTGAAATGAAACAAGAAGGGTTCCTTTCTGACAAATAATCAACTGCCTGCAAAGGAAGGACAATGCTGAGTCAGAGCACCAGTACCACGCCTCCTACCCTTCTTTCTTTTCCTTCTTCCCCCAGGCAATCTCTGAAAACTCCAGCAGACTGGCCACAAGTAGTCTCAGTCAAGTATAGTTTGAGAATAATTTGGATAGGATTCACTTGGCAGATAGAAAATCCTTCCCTTTTTTTAAGAACTTTCTGCACACCCACCAGACTGGGCAGAGCTGTTTCCTCCAGGGCTCCATCACATGGTAGAAGAAGGAGTCATAGAACCTGTGCCTGTGATACTGAAAAGGATTTTACTCCAGAATTGTTTTGGTACCAAAAAGAATCACTCCTGGAGAGCTGTCTAATGTTTGTCCTTTATAAACTCCTTTGTAAAAGTTAAACAATTCAAAATGCTCACCTTACAGTCGGTTCTAGCATTGTTTCCAGATAACTATTTCATGGTGACTACAGATCTCAGGTACGCTTATCATCAAATTCCTTTTGCTCTCAGTATCAGGACATTTTGGGACTTTTGTGTGTCTGGCTTATATGATCAGTTATGTTCTTCATATTGTTCACTGATGCATTAGCTGTATGAGTTGTATCCTGCCAAGGATACAACAGCTGGCCAGCTTACAAAGCTTCAGGGCACCTTCCATGCATCCAAACTATCAAACAGCTGAGCTGACTAAAAGACAAGTTGGGGTGCCCTTCAGAGCTGTACTGCTGCCAAAGATTACACTCCTCTGAGTTTTTCGAGGATCAATGGTTGGCTTATGCTTTCCTTTGCTGTGCAGACAAGTTCCCTTTGAGGAAAATTTTCCATTTTTTTAAATTTACTGATGTTTTATTACTTTCCTCTTCGTGAAATTTATTTTAAAGCTGTGAATGTTATGTTTTGATGAGCTATCTTGAGACTATAAAGTACTTTTAAATGGAGCACTCATTTTTCTGTCAATTTAAAAGCAGTGTAAACTGATAACATATTTTCTGTGGAGAAATTGTGTTAATTGTGCCATTATGGGGCTGCCACAGTGTTTGAAACTACATTTTACTGATTTTTTTTCTTTCAAAAAAGTAACTTTTGTGGACTGGTAGTTTTACTGGCATTTGTTGCTTGTCTTCCCCTGGAAAGAGGCACCATTTTTGGTTTGACCGTGTAACAGCTTTTCAGTCCATCTTCTGCCCACAAAAAGAAAATGTTAAGAAAACAACCATTGCCACCACAGTAGACTTAAATATTTGCCTCAACTGCAGGTGGGTGACTCTGCTGGGCCACTAGTTGTACCTCAGACTCATTTTTTTACCCCAAATCCCTTTGGTGTAGCGCCCATAGCCACTCTGGACTGGGGATTAGCCATGTCTTCTGCAGCTGTTGGAGTCCAGTCAGTGGGAATGTGAGAGCTACTCTTGTTGTTCCTGTCAGAATGTTATGCCCGTCCCTGGGGAAGCAGTGACTGCCATTAGTTACAGGGTTGCCCACATTTTTCCTGTCACAAAAAAAAAACAGAAAACCAAACATGTATCTACTCCTCCTCAAATTTCTTTGCATAGAAGTAGTTTACTGGGACTGGCTACTGGTTTAAATCAGGCTATTTGTAGAGTAGTTTCTGATAACAAAAAATATATATATATATATATATATATATATATATATATATATATATATATATATATATATATGCCTGTCTTCCTGAAGAGATTCAAGGTTCTGAATCTGAATCTGAACAGGAAGATGCAGGGATGGATTCAGGATTTTGTCCTCAGATTTCTGATTCAGACTCACAGCAGAACCCAGTTTCTGAATCTTCCTGTGGGTTTTATTCAAGGGTGTTCCTAGTGCCAAGGAAGGAAAATGTTTGGAGACCAGTTCTGGATCTCTCTTTCCTAAACTTGTTTCTTATAGTGCCCAAATTCAAAATAATGTCAATTCACAAACTGTTACCTTATTTTCCTCTTTCAAGTTTCCTAGTAACACTAAACTTAGCATCACATCCTGCTGCATCCAGACTTTTGGTGTTTCTTAACGTTTTGTGTGTCTGGATCACATTATGAGTTATCTCCCTTACCCTTTTGACTGTCCACTGCACCAAGAGTGTTCACAAAGTGACTAGCTCCAGTTATAGCAAATTGTAGGCTACAAGGCATCCACATGTTTCCATATTTAGATGACTTGCTTATTTTTGCAGAGTCTTTCTCAAAGTGTCAAGTATCTCTCTATCTCGAGTGGGAGATCATTTGCAGAAGCTGGGATTCCAAGACACCATTCAAATGTCTTTCATGACTCCCTCACACAGGATTGTGTTTCTGGGATATCAATTAGACACTTAAATTCAAAGAGATTTTCTTCCACTGGAAAATACAGATCTTTATTTAGAACTATTTCTGTGGGTTTCCACTCAGAATTCGGTCAGTGTGATGGAATACATCAGGATTTTGGGTCTCATGGTATCTATCATTCTCATGACAACCCTGGCAAGACTCCACATGAAGAAGATACAATGGTATCTGAAATCTCTTTGGTCCCAGCATTAACACCCTTTATCTTTGCAGATCCTAGTACTTGAGGTTTGTCAGAAAGGAAATCTTTGGTGGAGATAACAGATATCCTTAAATCCATATCTGTACTTCTCTCTTCCCTTCTCCAAGCAGTTAGTCACCACAGATGCTTTGAACTTTGCTTGGGGAGCAGTTTCAAAAGGGATAAAAGTGCAGGGGATTTGGGACACCAAGGACATATGCAAGCACATAAATATCAAGAAGCTGCTTGCCCTGATCAAGGCACTCAACTCTCTAAAACGTTTTTGGTCCCCGGAACTTCTTCAAGTGGTTACAAACAATACCACAGTAATGTGGTACATCAGCAAGCAAGGGGGAACCAGGTTTGTACCCCCTTTGGAGACTAGCTGTGTTGGCTTGGGATATAGTTTCACACCATAGTCTCACTCTACAGGCATCCTGCATTCTGTCAAAGCAAACCTTTGTGGCAGGCAAGCTGAGCAGGACAAGGGCAGACCCTCATGAATGGAAACTAGGTCAGGGGTTCTTCAAGATTTGATTCATCTGTGGGGGGCTCCTCATGTAGACTTCTTTACCTCTTCTCTGAACAGTCAACTGACAAAATTATTTTCCAGGACTACATGCAAGAAGGCCAGAAATACAGATGCCTTTTCTATTTATTTCTTTGGACAGGAATATTCCTGTATGTCTTTCCGGCCTTTACACTAATATCCAAAGTACATCTGAAGATTCAGAAGGAATCCCCCAAGATCATAGTGGTGACTCCCTTCTGGTCCATGTAGCTGTTGTTCTTTCTTCTTTTGGAAACAGCCAGGGGGAAGTTACCAGAAGCTTTCTCACAGAATGACTCTGACACAAGACCAGGGGTGTTTGATATACCCTGAAATCAGTATGTTTAACCGACTGTCTGAATGATAGGGTTTTAATTCCTTTTAGACACCTGTTTTCTAAGGGCATGCAGCAGGTACTAATATAGGCCTGATACTAGAAAATCATATATTGGCAAATGGAAAAGGTTTTGTAGTAGGTGCCAGCAACATAACCAACACCCATTTCAGGGCTAGTTTTGTTTTATTTTATTTTATTTATTTGACATTTGTTTACTGGGAAAGTCTAACTGGGTGGGTGCCCATTTTCAGCAGAGACCCGAGGAGAAAAGCTCCAGATGCAATTAGCATATTACATTAGCTTACATTAGTTTATTACAGAGCAACAGTTAACATTTTCATGTACATGAAAGAATATACAAGAACGGATAGCACATTATTTTTATATTTATTAGATTAAATAAACTTGCACATTAATTACAGACATTAGATATTATTAAGGAGATTATATAGGTTCATAGGTAGGTACTAAGCTATTGGCCCTAGGACCTTTATAAGCCTAGCCAAAAAGGTACCCTGGCTTTCGCCACCCAAGAAAATTATTTTCCTGTGCCCCTGTTGAGCAGAGCCACAGATGTGATCCCCGGGGTGAATTTCCTAGTTTCCATCCAATCAAGATTTTTCTTGAAGAGTGCTAATGAGGATGCTTTGTTTGATATAGATAGGTAGTTTGTTCCAGAGTATGGGAAGTCACTGGGACAGGAATCTATCCCACCAGCATGTTCTGTTTATTGTGGTGACAAGGTTTAGGTCCCTAGAGCATGTAGCTCAGAGGGATTGGGATTTCTTTAAGTGGAGCATGTCCATCAGCTCTGGGTTTGACATAGCTTTGTATGTTAGGCAGAGATCACCTCTGACTAGGTGATATGCAATGGAGTAAAGCTGGAGTTTTTTGAGATGGCCTGTGTAGGGCATCTCTTTGAGGCTGGTAATCCTCTTTGTGAGGTATTTCTGCGGCCTTTCCAGTTGTTGTAGATGTCTTGTGAGATACATACCAAAAGGAGCATTGTACTCTATAATGGGTCTAATGAGTGACGAGTAGAAGGGAACGATGACCTCTTTTTTTCCTGGATGAGAAACCTTTTGTGATGAGGTGTGCCACGTAGAAGGATTTCCTGACTACTGTGGTAATGTGATTATCAAAGGAGAGACTACTGTCCAACTGTGTCCCAAGATCTCTTATCACACATTAGGAGTTAAGTAGACTACCACCTATGTGGTAGCTCCTGGGTACAGAGTTTTTACCAAAGGGGATGACAATGCACTTTTTGGCATTGAGCTTGAAGCCATGGCTTTGACACCAGGCGTCTCTCAATGAGGCCCTTTTGTAGGATGTCCACATCGTTAGGAGTTTCGATTATGGCTCCTAGTTTGCAGTCATCTGCGAACTTCATTAGCCAAAGACCTTCTGTGTTAGCCTGTACTTCAGAAAAGTAGATATCAAACAGGAGAGGACCCAGGACAGAACCCTGTGGTACTCCACTTGTCACTAGTCTGAAGTCGGATTTGGAGTCTGCTATTTTCACAGTGTGGGTTCTGTCAGTGAGCCAGTTGGCAACCCATCTTGTGACATAGGGATTTATACCTAGTTTAGTGAGTTTACCTATAATTCCAGAGTGGGGAATGGTGTCAAAAGCCTTGGCGCGATGTAGATAGGCTATGTGAACAATCTTACCCTCGTCTATGGCTTTGGTGACTGCTTCAAAGAAGTCTATCAGGTTTAGGAGACATGATCTGCCTTTTACAAACCCGAACTGGGTGAGGTCCAGAATTTGGAGATTACCAATGTCTTTGTTTATAAGTTCCATGATGATACATTCCATGGCCTTGCAGATCAGGCTCGTTAGGCTAATGGGGTGGTAGTTTCCGGAGTCTGTGGTGGCTCCCCCTTTGTGGAGTGGGATACCCATCACTGTGCACCATTCCGTGGGCACAAAGCCTGAGGTGAGGCTATAATTGAACATGGTGCTTAGGTGGGGTGCCAGTTCATTCTGTAGTTTGTGTAGAACGCAGCCTGGGATGTTGTCAGGTCCCATGGATGGTGTGTTCTTGGCTTTGGAGGTTAATCAAATAGCTACTTAATTTGTAACTGTAATAGGACTACCCTCTGTTGTGCTATTATATTTTACACAATTGGCAATTTCTTTTCTTGTTTCCCTATAACTTACAGTACTGTTATTACTATACAGTCCCCTAACTTTTCTTTTCCCTTTTGAGGCAAGTGGTATTTACAGTTATATGATTCAGATTAGTATGATTCTGCTTGATAATTAAATAAGTTTGTTTATTATAATGCACTTAATATACATATCTTATAGTACAAGGTTGACAGAGTAGGGGAATTACAGGAGAGGGAAAGTAGGAGATTAAAACTTATGTGTTTATTAGTAAAGTGTCAGGTATGGATAGGGAAGAAGCAGGAGTGGCCTTGGATTAACTAGTGCCCTACCACACCACCTGGTGCCCCCATCTTGGTCTACCTACACCAAATAAATACTGGAAAAGCGCCCCTGCTAGAGCGGCGCCGTAGGTGGCCACCTAGTTGGTCTGTGCCTAAAGCCGGCTATGGGAAGAAGCAAAAGGGAAAGGAAAAGTTAGGGGGCTGTATAGTAAAAACAGCAGTGTAAGGTATAGGGAAAAGAGAAAAAATAACAATTGTGTAAAATATAATAGCACGACAGACGGTAGTCCTATTACACTAACAAATTAAGTAGCTATTTGATTAACCTGATTTAGGACATGAACAGACATGTATTTTTTGATAGTTTTTAAGAGAGTGTGTGAAGGATTTTGAGGGGTGCCTGTCCTTACAAGTAGGGATAGTGTTCCATATTTTAGCTGTGGAATGAGAATACAGGGAATACCCTTCTGATTTAGTTGGTTTATGAGCAGTGAGTTGAACTTGGTTATTTTCAGAAAAAGATGTTTGATTATTTTGTAGCACGTATTTTACAGTTATAGTTTACAGCTTGATTTTTATTAAGTTTGTTTTGGACCAAGTGTAGGTTGCATGCTGGGATTTTATGAGACTTCGAGGGATACCACAGATTTCAAACCAAGAAAAACAAACCAAGAAGAAACTTCGCAGTATGGAGGGTGTGATGTTCACTTCCTAAATTATGTTATGCACTTCACTTAATAAAAATCAAGCTGTAAACTATAACTGTAAAATACGTGATACAGAATAATCAAATAGAAAATACTAGGTAAGAGTCAAAAATGTGTTTCAGTAAAGGATATTCCATTTTTAACTCAACTGTGGACTGCCTACTATTTTCTATTTGATTATTTTGTGGCATGTATTTTACAGTTATGTTTTACAGTTCGTGTTTTATTAAGTGAACTAAGTGCATAACATAATTTAGGAAGTGAACATGACACCGTCCACATTGCAAAGTTTGAACTTGGTTATTTGATCATAGGGGCTGTTTTTAGAATTTTTAAGGCTGGACAAGTGGCTAGGTAATGAATGATTTTATGTGTGGTGATTAGCTGAATATATTTTAGGTAGTTTGGTAGTTCTAGCCAGATAAGTGTTTTCAGTACAGGGCAATGGTGGGTACGGCAGTGAGAGTTAGATGCAAATCTGGCTTTTTTATTGTAACATTGTTCAAGTTTTTGAGTAAGTGAGATTTGAAGATTAATGAAGATGGGAACTCCGTAAAGAAGAGAAGGCAGAAGACAACTATTTACAGGGGTGTATCTGAGAGTGGAGGTGAAGAAGTTTCTAGCTTGTAGAGTAAGCCTAGTTTTTGGTGTGTTTTTTGATGGCATTTTTGTATGTGTAAATCAAATTTAAGGTTGTTGTCTATGGTCATTTCTAATAATTCTGTACTGGTTACCACCTCTATAGTGGTATTATTGAGGTAAATGGTATATTTTAAAGTTTTATATTTCACGAGACAGAGATTTAGGATAGAAAAGTAAAAGTTTGGTTTTCTTTGGGTTAAGCAGGAAGTGGGAGTTTTGTAACCATTTTTAGTGGCAGTGAGGGACTCTTGTGTAATTTGGTTGAAGTGTGTATGGTTGTTGGGAGTGCATATAAGTGCTGTATCATCAGCGTACTATATGAAAGAAGCATGTTGTGTGCAAGTGTGGAGAGAATTCGTAAGGGCATTCAAGAGGAGAGGACCATGGACTGATCCTTGTGTGACACCAGTGTTGACAGGGAGACAAGTTGAGAGCACTGATTGCCATTTTACTGAATGGCAGTTATCAGTGAGATAACTCTTGAACCAGTTTAGGGTGTTTGGTATTAGACCCAAGGCTGGCATTTGCTCTGTTAGTTTAGTGTGGCTGACTGTATCAGAGGCCTTTGATAGTCCAAGAAATGTGGCAGAGACAAGTTGACCTCTATCTCTGACCTTGTTCACAGTATCTGTGAAAGCTATAAGAGCTGTGTTTGTACTATGGGAGTGTCAAAAACCATGCTGGGTTTGAGTTAGAAGCTCTTCTTGGTTGAGGTTTTGTAGGAGTTGTCTGTGGATGCATTTTTCTAAGATTTCAGAGAGGGGAGATTTGATAGCTGTTTGTCAGAAATTAGTGATGTCTGTAGAAGTACCACCTTTATGGAGGAGAATGATATGTTGATATATGATTTCTTCAAGATTCTAGGGACATCATTTTCCTGTATGGATTTATTTATGAGTATGGATATGGGGTAACATATGCTACTTGCTGTTATTTTAAGGAATTCACTGGGTTGGTTATCTGCATAGGCAGAGCAAATTGTTAGTTTGCTTAAGAGTTTTTTTTTATATAAGCTGTAGATACTGGGTGAAGTATAAGTGAGGAGGCAATAGTTGTTTTTTCTTTGTGATCTGCAGTACTATGATTAAATTGTTTTGTAATAGATGTTATGCTGTCTTCCAAGTAGGTATTAAGTTGTGTAGTAGTGTCCAGAGGTGTGCTATTTGGACAAGGATTGAGGTTATATTTTTGCCCTGGTTGCAGTATTTTCTTGATGGTTGACCAGAATGTCTTGAAATTGGCTTTGCGATTATTTTGGAGTTCACCATAGTATGTTTTTGTCAGGGATTATCTATCTTTTGACCTGGTTATGAAGACTTTTATATTGTTAGAGGTTTGTGGGGTTTTGTCTGTCTGCCAGTTTTTCCAGCCTTGTTCTGTAGTTTCATTAGTCTTCTTGCAGTATTAGTTAACCAGGGTGCATCTCTTGTTTTTTATTCTTTTATTTTTGGGGGATGCCATTTTTAAGGTGTTAAGAAATATTGAGTTAAATTTCTCAGTGGTGTCATCCAGTAGGATATTTCTTAGTATATTCCAGGTTATTGAGGAAAGGATAGTGTTGAATGTCTGAGGGTTAAAATTTGTTGTGCTTCAAATATTTTTTATCGTTTGCTGTTTTAGAGGATTTTGTTTGTGATGTTTGGCAAAGACAGGGTGATGGTCACTGTGGGAATTTGATAGGGTGCCAGATGAGGTAATGTTTGTGGGAGAAGATACTAAGATCCATTCTAGTGTGGGATTTGAGTTTTTGCTAAAGTATGTTGGAGTTTGTATCATTTGTTTGTATCCAAAAAGATGCATGCTAAATTTAGGGGAGATAGATATAAAATCAAGCCAATTAATATTAACATCTCCTAGTATGACTGTTTTATGAGAAATGGAAGTCAAGGTCCAGTGTAGAATGTCTCCTAAGACACTGATATTATTGCCTGTGGGAATATATAAGGTAATGATACAGACTTGTTTGTGTTTGTTTAGCTTGAGGAAAGTGATAAGGAGTTCTGTGTTATTGAATTGTGGTATGGGGTGTTATAAGGGATTATGTTGAGACAGTCTGGGTATATTAATGCTACACCACCACTTTTCCTTTTAGTTTGGTCATTCCTAATTATGTTATAGTTTGGTGGTAATATTCTGATGTTGCTAATATTTGACTGTAGCCATGGTTTTGTTATGGCTAGGATACTAGGTTTTTGAACAGCTATCCAACCATGGAATTCTGTGATTTTATTACAAGTACTTCTGGAATTTAGAGTAATGAAAGTTAGTTGACTACTGTTTATTGTATTTATTCATTTGACATTTGTTTACTGGGAAAGTCCAACTGGGTGGATGCCCATTTTCAGTGGAGGTATGAGGAGAAAAGCTCCAGAGACAATTAGCATAATTACATTAGCTTATTACACAGCAACAATGAATATTTTCACATACAAGAAAGAATATGTAATAAGGGATCGCACATCATTTTTTTATTATTAGAAGAAAAATAATTGCACATTAATTACAGACATTAGATATTACTAAGGAGACTGTATACATGAGGCAAGAGATCTTTACAATTTTATGATTCAGATCAGTATGATTCTGCTTGATAGTTAAATAATTTTTGTTTACTATAATGTACTTAGTATACATATCTTATAGTACAGGGTTGAGAGAGGAGAGGAATTATAGAAGAGAGAAAGTATGACATAGAAACATATGTGTTTATTAGTAAAGTGTAGGGTATAGACAGGTAAGAAGCAAATGGGAGAAATTAAAGGTAGGGGACTGTATAGTTATAATAGTGTAAGCTATATGTAAAGGAGGCAAAAAATTATCAACTGTATAAAATATAATAGCAAGATGGAGGGTAATGCTGTTACAGGAACATTTTGATTAACCTATTGTAGAACCAGCTGTTAGATGGATAAGGTGCTGTTTGATTTTGTCCAGTAGTATTGACTTTGTTTTCTTTTGAGATGAGTTTTGTTGGGCCTGGATTGGGGTGAATATCATCACTGGTTAGGAGAGATGTGTGTTGGACTAGTGTTAGAATTTTTTTTTAGTGTTGTTCTACAGGGGATGTTATTTTATGTTTACTTGATGGTACAGTGAGTGGTTTAAGTTTGAAATAGAGGTACAGTGTGTCCTGATAGATGCTGGCTGTTATTATGATATTAACCTTAGGTGGGGTAGGGTTATCTAGAAGCTACTTAGTTGGGAAGATAATAGTGTGAATCTGGTGCCTTTGGTAATGGGTGAGGTGGCTAAGACATAGCAGTAGTAGACTCAAGCTTATAGTTAAGCAATTCATACTGTTATTGTTATCTAATTTAGGAGTGATATATGTATATAGGATAAGTAGTTCGGGAGAGAAATTGTGGGCTGGTAAGTAATATATGTTTGATGGTTAAATAGACAGAAAATATTTAAGAGGTGTGAAAACAGTTAGTGATTATATATGCACTGGAACTAACGAGGAAGTAGTGATGAAAGGCTGATTTGCAGCTTGGAGTGTTGAGTAATAGGGAGCTAAATGATGACAGAATCTTAAAGGCAACATGTTTAAATTGGATGGGAGGGGTTAAATATTACTGACTGGGTGTGGCTGTATAGTATAAATGTAGACATAATGGGGGTGTGTGGGAATTGGGGGTAGGGTACGGGAGTGAAGCAGAGCCTGAATTGAGCTAGGCTCGCACTTGGTGTATTTGCTTATGATAAACTATCTGTTGGGAAGGACTTAGTCTGTGAAGGTAAGACTGTTGGTGGTTAATGCATTAGTACAGCATTCAACATTTATAATAGACCCATTTCCTTTAAACAATCAAAAATGCAATGTGCCTTATAGTAGAGTGAAGTTACCTATTTTTTAAATATTTGTATGAGTTGTCTTATGACCTTTCTTATCCCTCTACCAAGGTTAATTTATTGGCCATGTCAGCATTTCTGCATATGGATCCTCCTCCTTCAAGGCAATATCATGTCAAAATGTTCTTGAAAGTGTTTTTGCATAGAAGACCTCCAAGAAAACTGGTGGTCCCTCCTTGGGATCTTAATTTTGTGTTAGAGGAGCCAACACTTGCTTTGTTTAAACCAGCTAATCTGGCTGATTTCAGTTTCTTAACATGGAAAATAATTTAACTGATTGCTCTGACCTCTGCAAGAAGGATATTCAATTTGCAAGCTGTTATGGTGAGCAATGTCCATAGGAATAGGATTTCTATGAGAACTAATCCTTCATTTATGCCTAAAGTGGCATCCAAGTATACTTTAAGCCAGATTATCCAGCTAACCGTTTTCTTTCCTCAACCTATAAATAATGGAGAAAGGATAATCCATACTTTGGATGCCCACAGGTAACACAGGTACTATCTGGGCAGAACTAAATCTTTCAGATCTTCGGATCAATAGTTCATTTCTTGTGAAGGTAAGAAGGGCCGACCTGTGACAAAACAAAGTTATTTCCAAATGGTTATCTGAGGCTATTACCTTTTGTTATACTCACCATGACAAATCTATTCCAGGCAGGGTCAAGGCCCATTCTACCAGGGCCTTGGCTTTATCTGTGTTTCTTTGGAAAGGGTTGATTTCTAGAAGTATTCTAGAAGCTGCTACTTGGTATGTGTACATACTTTTACAAATCACTAAAAGCTTGATTTCTTCTGTAGGTGTAGATCAAGTTTTGCTAGGACTATTCTCCAGAGGCTCCTGGACCCCTCTCCTTCCTCTTCCCAAATGTAGTTAGCTTTGGTAATCTACTTATATAGCTAAGGCTGCTGCAGCAGTAATCAGTAAGAAGAACATAGTGTAGTTGTGTAAGCTGAACGTACCATATCAGTAGATGTTTGAATGATCATTACTGCAGTATCAGCTCTTTCCACCCCCTTGTTTTTATGTTTTTTATGCCATGGAGTAGACATTTATTGTTTATTCTTCCTAGCATTATCCTTTCAAGGCATGGCCTCCCTATCTCTCTTCTGGCAGGAAAGCTCGAAAGGGCTTCACTCCCAAACTTGTCTTTTAGCCAGCCAATCTTAAGCTGTTTGACAGTTTGGGTGGGTGAAAGTTGCCCTGAAGCTTTGGAAGTTGGCCAGCTGTTGTATCCTTGACAGGATATAATCCATACAGTGAAGGCTACTGCAGCAGTGATCATTTGAACAACTACTGTTATTGTAAGTTGAATTTCCACAACTGTACTTTCTGCATTGCTATCTACTTTACCTCATATATTTACATAGCCCCAGTGGGTGCCTATTAAAGAACCCTAGGCATCCACGTTTTTCTTGTTTAAAAGACTTTCCTTTTTGTGCAGATTTTGTATCCAGGTGCTTGGAGTCATCAAACAAGATCTCATCCCTCCTTTCCCACCTGGACTTCATATTGAACCTTCAAAAATTTTCCTCACACCCTCTCAACAAATTGTTTTCCTATGGTGTTGGATAGACACAGTAAAAAGGATAGCCTTCCTGCCAGAAGATGAAGTTCTGACTTATCATGGCATTTTTTTTGGATTTCTGTCTTCCAGACATGGCCTCAGCAAGAGAGTTTCTCAAAGTTCTAGGCCTCATCGCATCAATGATCCTTATGGTACCACTAGCCAACCTGCACATGGAAAAATGTAAATAATACTTAAATTTTGGACCCAGTACCTTCATCCCTTGAATATCAAGGTACCAGTCCTGGGATTTGTGAAACAGAAACTGCAGTGATAGAGGGGTTAACTGTCTCTGAATCCAGGACTCCCTTTGTCTCTTCAGACCCTAATTCTGTCTGTTTATATGGACTCTTCAGATTTTTTGTGGGAAGCAGTGTCCACTGGAGTTCAAGTGCAAGGCCTGTTGGGTCTTCAGGACATGCTCAAGCACATAAATATAAAAGAGATGCTGGCAGTGATTCATGCTTTTAGAGTTATTCACCACATGTGGACTCTAGGTCCTCTTCTAGTGGTCACAGACACCACTGTGATGTGGGACCTGAACAAGTAAGGATATATAAGGTCATAACCTCTTTAATGGGTGACATTGATGGCCTGGTATCTGACTGTACAGCATTCTCTGAATTTTCAGTCCTCATGCTTTCTGTCAGAGCAGAACAAAGTGGAAGACAGAGTAAGCAGATACTGGATTAACCCTCACAAGTGGAAGTTCCATGTAGAAGTCTTCCTTGACTTGATCAGATGTGGGAACACTTCAAGTAAATCTGTTCACATCCTTTCAAAAAAGATAACTGAAAAAAAATCTGTTCAAGACATCCTTGCAGCAATGCTTAGAAGACAGATACTCTGTTATTCCCATGATCTGGAATTTTGCTGTATACATTTCCATCCTTTCCAATCTAAAGGTACATCTAAAGAGTCAGAAAGAATTAACAATGATCATTGTGGTAATCCCGCGGTGGTGCAGCGGTTAGTGTTGTCTCCTCACAGCAAGAGGTTCTCCCGTTTGATTCTCGGCTGGAGCACCTTCTGTGTGGAGTCTGCACGTCCTCCCCGCGGTCGAGTAACATTTAAAGACATGCAGGTAGGTGCGTGCGTGAATGGGTGTGCCTTCTTTGAAGGTTGGACATCGGGCTGGCAACTCGACACTGTAAAAATCCACTGCCAATCATTAGTGGACCGGAGTTCCACTGTGGCAAATGCTAACCGGGAAAAGCCGAAAGACAACATTGTGGTAATCCCCTTTTGGCCCAGGCAAAGTTTGGTTCTCCATTTTATTGGACTTAGCCAAGGGCATTTACCACAAGCATCCACACAGACTGGATCTGCTCACACAGCATCAGGGGCAAATGGCACATCACAAATTAGGACAACTGTAACTGACAGCAGGGATGATTCTGTTTGTATACATTTTAGGCACTTGTTGCATGAGGATGCACAGCAGGTATTTAAGAAGGCAAGATAGCCTGCAACTAAATAGTATTACATTCACAAGCGGAAGAGGTTTTCTATGTGGTTCCAGGCTAATAGCAGGGGTCCCAAAAGGTTTTCATCCCCTCTGGGTTTGAAATATTTGTGTAAGCTACTAGAGATAATTTGTCATATGTTTCTATCAAAGTGCGTCTTGTGGCCACCTCAGCTTGTATACCCATGGATTCTCCCTTTTCTTCTCTTTTTGTCATCAATTTATGAAAGGAGTGTTGCCAGTCAAACTCCCCCTGAAAGCAAATTCCTCCTCTTTGGAATCTCTGGAATCTCAACATTGTTCTTGAAAAATTGACCTTACCTCCTTTTGAACCTTCATCTCAGGCTAAGTTATGGTTCATTACTTGGAATATTGTTTTACTCACTGCTGTGACATTTTCAAGGTGAGTCTATGGACTGCAAGCTCTCATGATGGGCCAACCCTATCTGAGTTTTTCACAAGGTCATGGTTGTGTTATGCACTAATCTATCATTTATGCTTACATTTGTTTTTGAATTTATCTTGAATCAGTCCATCAATCTCCCAGTGTTCTAACCAGATCCAAAAAAGAAGGGCAGAAAGATTTTACATACCTTGGATGCACACAGGCAGTTCAGATATTACCTTGACAGAACAAAGCCCTTAAGAAATTCTGAACCATGGTTTGTCTCCAATATCAGTGGGTATGAAAGGTCAGCTCATCTCTAAGCAAACAACTGCAAATATTACCGAACTCTGCTGTTTTTTTTTTTTTACTCTCATCATGGTAAATCTCTTCCAGGCAGGGTTAAGGCTTACTCAGCTTGGGTCATATCCTCTTCAACAGCATATTGAAAAGGAGTGGACTCTAGCAACATTCTAGAGGCAGCAACCTGGTCCTTTGTTCATATATTCACAAAACACTACAAACTATTCCTTTTCAAGGTCCATGGCAGGCTTTGCTAGGGCCATTCACCATGGGCTCCTGGATTCTTATCCTTCCACCTCGCAGGTAGGGTAAGCTTTAGGAATCTACCCAGAAATCTACAGAGGTAGTAGGAATGATGAACTGTTGGGTAAGTCCTATTTATCTGTAATAGTAAATAGTCAAATTGCTCACTGCCTCAGTGGCAGCACCTAACACTAAATAGTCAAATTCCTCACTGCCTCAGTGGCAGCACCCACCTGCCAACCCCCTGATTGTGCATAGTTGAGATGGGTTTCAACCTCTTTTATTCAGTTGTTGTTGTTAGATTTGTTTATTATATGGTATTGTGATTGACTCCAAATTTAATCTTGTTAGATGAATCTGGATTTAGGTAATTTAATCTCCTTTGTGGAAGCGAGAAAGCTTGAAAACTCACTTTCTGCTAAAGGCTTTCCCTCTCAGGATATGTTCAGCCAATTAGCTGTTACATACCTTGGCAGATAACCCCAAATACTACCGAGGCAGTGAGAAATTTGAACATCTGCTTTTACAGATAAGTAGGACTTAAGCAACCCTTATTTTTTTTTATATTGTTGCTTTACCCAGTCTTTTCTCCTTAAAACTAGAATTTGTCAGTGTACCGTATTCCTTTGTGTTTAATCTACTAGTATTTTCTTGCAGTAAGCAAATTTCCTGTAAAAAAGTCATTTGCATGTATGTATTTATGTATTTATAAACACTTTAACAAACTTCTTTTATTGACACTGTTGAAATTAAATGCATTTAAAGAAGACATATTGTATCAGTCACATTAGTGTTGCTAGTAACTACTATATAGTCTCTGTTAGAACCTAAATCTCTAGAATATTTCCTGTGTAAAACAGAAGATAAGCTTCTTCTTCTTCTTTCGGCTTTTTCCCGGTTAGGGGTCGCCACAGCGGATCACCTTGTCCGCACATTGAATGGCAGTGGAGTTTTATGGTGTCGAGTTGCCAGCCCGGCACCCAACCTTCCACAGAAGGCACACTCACATGCACACCTAGGGCCAATTTAGAGTATCCAATCCACCTGCAGCATGTCTTTGGGATGTGGGAGGAAACCGGAGCACCCGGAGGAAACCCACGCGACCACAGGGAGGACATGCAGACTCCACACAGAAGGCACCCCAGCTGAGGATCGAACCGGAGAACCTCTTGCTGTGAGGCGGCAATGCTAACCACTGCACCACCGTGGCCGCCCGTAAAACAGAAGATAAGCTATTCTCTGAATATTCATTTTGACATAAATAGGCAAAAATAAATATCTCATGTATCTATAACTAACATAAATTCCTCTCATTGAACTTATGTTTTAGTTTGAAGAAGAATTTGTGTGAATTTAATATGACTGAATTCACTTTTTATATAGTGTTGATAAGTACGACTGTGCTGGAAAATGAATGACTGAAAAGTTGGTGATTATGAAGATGAGCAAAACCACATTATATCACTTAGTATATATGTATGACTGTTTGCAGGTTAGGGCTGGAGTTAGAGTAAGGGTTAGGTAAAGAGACAGATTTATAATTGTGAATGTTTGGTGTTGTGTTTGTGTCCTTCTACCTCATGTTGTGGTACTGTTAGGGAAAGGATTTTAGTAACATAATGTACAGGGTAGGTGATTGGTGGCAGGGTTACCCTCCACGTACATGAGTAAGGTGGTGCAGGGAAGATTCTCTGCACACCCTTCCTCAGATGTTCTAACTCTAACCGTAAGCCTACCCCAACCCTACACATTATGTTGTTAAAACACCTTTAGCTAGCAGTACCACTATTCAGACAATGCATTTTCTGGGTTTTCTAGATGGCTTTTTTAGTTGGAGAGAAGTACTCAGTGTTTTGTAATTTGCCCTTAGTAGTATTTCAGTGGGTTATTTGTGACATAATCACTACTGGATTGAGAAAAAACATATTTTGTTAAAATAAGTATTGTAAACCATTATATTAATATTCAGGTTTCATAACTCCTTTTAATTTTATGTTAGATGAATCAGATGATCATCCAGGTCTCTCTGCTTACCTCTTTGTTTCAATGATTCCAGTTCATCTCATCTTGAAGGTTGCTAACTTTTTTAGTTTTAAAAGAGGAAAGGGTATCTTCTGAGGCAGCAAATGTTCTTGTACTTTCTGGGAGATTGTCAGTTTTGCTGGAAATAAGATACGAGTATTAATGCTTTCCTTTTTCAATGATTTTACAATTGGTAAACATGCCTTTCTTCTTTCAGTTACCTTCTCAGAATAGTTATTATTAAAACTGAAGGCACATGGGGTGAAACTGTGTGTAGGTAAGATGGTGGTAATGGCAGCAAATGGGGACACTCGTCCATCTACCGACTTAATTGAATAAACTACTGAAAACTAAAACAAGGTGTCTTTATTCATCCCGCAGAGAGGTTATTAGAAAGAAAGAGAGAGAGAGAGTCTCCTAGATCTGCTAGCTAAAGTGATTTTATCTGAACTATCCTTTGTACTCTGTTTCTTGTTAGTCCTGTCACCCTCTGGGTCACAGGTGGAATACAGACTTGCTTGAGCCCTCTGGATTGCCTCTGTTTTAAGAAGCTGAGAACTGAGCTAGAAAGCAAAATTGTGGAAGAGGTTAACAGTTTCAAGTATCTGGGAGGGGTAGTGGAGGAGAAGGGAAGTCTAAATGAGGAGGTCAAAGCTAAAATCAGAGGGGCTGCAGCCAAATGGCACAGAGTGTCAGGTGTAGTATATAACAGGAGAATGGCAAAGGAGCTGAAAAGTATGGTGTGCAAAACAGAGGTACGACCAATGCTACTGTGTGGCACAGAAATCTGGGCAGTAAAGGCAGAGCAATTGAGAAAGCTAGAGGTAATGGAAATGAAGTGCCTGAGACAGGTGGCGGGATGCACACTATGACAAAAACAAAGAAATAAAGACAGTAGGGGTAGAAACCAAAGAAGCTCCAATAGCAGAAAAGGTCAAAGAGAACAGATTACAGTGGTTCAGGCACATGTGCAGAAATGCAGAAGACAATCTGGGAAGAAGACTTGGGACAACCAGGAAGAAGGCAAGAAAAAGCAAGGGCATCCAGCAAAGAAGTGGATGGTATGAGAGAAGACCTGCAACAGTCAGACGAGTTTCTAAGACAGGAGACTGGCTTTGAATAGAGAGAGATGGCAACAGTTCACATGACACCTCAATCTCACGTAGAAAAATGGGAAAATGGGACTGATGATTAACAGTTATCAAATCTAATGATAGAACTGCAAACGTCTGGGGGGGGGGGGTAATTGCACCATGCAGTTCTTATCACAAGTTGTTCATACAAATGGGAGATTAATTTCACTATGGTAGACCTAGGAGGGACTTCTTCCTAACTGGCTGTTTTGTAAGGAATCGATATGTTTTTTTCAATACCATAGAAGAAGCTTTTGTGTAGATTTAACACTTTTGGAATCTAGCCTACAAAAAAGGTAACCATCTTTTCTATCTCCATTTTCTAAGACACACTGTAAATTCTTAAAATATTTCATATCTCCTTTATTTTCAGGATTACTCACCTTCTGCAGTAGCTTTTGTTTTATTAAGAATTTAGTATGATTTTCTTGCTCATCTGAGATCTTCACTCAAAGTCATTTAAATTGGTTCTGTATTGTCTATATGATCATATAAGTTATTGAATCATATTTTTTCAAGGTTCAAACTACTTGTTAAGATTTTCTTGAATAAAGTCTGCCTTATTATCCATTTTGTCAGTGTATAAGGATAATTATTTATAGATAACAGTATCTGTTGAAAATCCTTATTAGTACAGGATGTCTCTTACCCAATTGTTTTGGAACCCGGCACCTAGACATGGCCAGCTGAGATATGTTCTGACTAGATTATTTCATTTTTAAATTTTGGCAGGTAAATTTTGATCTTGAGTCAATATAAGTATTTTGTTTTACAAATAACACAAATTGAATCAAATGTGATAGTAAAATCTTAACAGTAGGAATACAAAGCTACTAAAAACTGTTGCATTCATGCTGCCATCTTGGCCGCACTTCCTTCTCGCATGGTTCCTTACATAATTTGCATTTGGAAAATTCTGTGGAAATGCATTCCCATAATTCTGTCTTTTATAATTCTGATGTAAGCCGTGCTGTGGGTATTATGGAATAAAGTGAATATTAACACTATAAAACTCCATCAACTTAACCACATTTATCTTCGCATAAGCCTTTTCAATCAAGTATATAACTCATTATAGGTACTTTCCTGTATTTTTATTACCACCTTATACTTCTTGGCTTCAACTGCTTGTAATAATAGTATTAGTGTATATTTTGTTTAATCGCAATTTTTTCTTTTTTGCTAAAGCTTATATATTATTATCTGTTAAATTTGTTTTGTTCAGTACATAATGCTGGAGCTTTTCTCCCTGGGCTTCCAGTTGGGCTACCCTGATAAGCAAATGTAAATAAATACATAACCAAAATATATCACTTGTGGACAGTAAAGGCAGAACACAAAATACCATGCAAAATATAATCTACATCGCAGACATTTAGATTTGGCTAAATATCTTCAAAGTACATTCAAGTAGATTGATTTATCTGTGCTTTGAGTCTCAATTTGAAAGAGGGGTGTTGAGAAGATCCTGAAAAGTCTATTACTAACAACATGAAATGTGACTAAGACAGCAGCCTATCTCACCTGTGAAAGACATCTTACTTTCAGAACTGGTCTTTTAATTTCATCTTTGTTCTGTGTATATGTAGAGTTCACAACCTAGATTTTTGGGAAGATATGTACTACAAATAAATCAACTTTATATAATCTCAGACTATATGAAACCTCAAAACAGATAGCCACTAGGCAGATTGGCAGAGAGAAGAATATGTGAAACCAGCTAACCATAAAGAGAAAAAAATAAAATAAAATAAGGAAAGAATTGTATAACTTTCACTTGAAGATTTCACTGTTTCCTGTGGACTGTGAATTGTGTGTTTGCTCAGTCACATTTAATGTTTTTTTTTTCAAAAGGATGCAGTTTATTTTCTTTGCAAAGATAAGATGTCTGCTTTCCAGTGAAGATTTAATAAGACAGGTTATTACCAACAGTAATTATATTAGTGGACTTTATCACCATGGAAACTGAGCCATGTCAGAGGCATTAGGAGCACTGTCAAAACTGTTATTTAAACAAACTGGTCCTAAAGCCTGACTGTCCCTTATATATACAGTATATGTAAGGAGTTTTGTACAGCTGAGGGCTACTAGTTCTTCAATAACTGAAAATCTTTCAGTTTTAATTCTGATTGTTACACCATCATTGAATTGCATATTAATAGTACAGATAACACCTTACCGACCAAACATTTGCAAGCCTTCTTTTATACTAGTCATACGAATAATTAAATTTAAGAGTAACAGTGCATTTTTAAGGGAAAGCATCTGGAGGTGGTAATTATAATGAAGTGATGAGCTGACTGATTATGGTTGTTCATACGTAACTTGGTGGATCTCTGTTCTGCCACTTTTGTTACTGCCATATACTCAAATATGCAGTCATCGACTGAGATGACACGGTTAAGATTTGCGCCGTTCCTCAAGGTACAATAATGTCAGGATTGATTCAGATAAGATGTGCGGGGGGGTGAAACTCATGTGTTTTTCTCCTGTTGAAAAAATATGTGTTAAAAGCTATTCACTCTACTTTTGATCAGTTTGCTTTTCTATTAAATGTTTCTTATTAAAATGATATCAAATTTGGATGGCAAATGCTTTCCATTCAGGAAAAGTAGAATTGGTACTGAATGCTGCTTTTGTACAAGGGTTGAATTTAATGTTAAATACCAACAATGTTTCTGAACATTTTTAAGGTATAATACAGTCCCCAGGATTCACTATGCCCTGCACGGCATGCATGATTAGTGCAGGAGCTCATGCAGGCAATATATCTGCCGTGCAATCCAGGAACAGCCTGCAGGGACGTGCATGAGAGCTCCTGCACTAATCATGCATGGACTAAGCCCTGGTATGCAAATCACTTCATTTGCAGGAGAAATTCATGCAAATGAGGTGATATTCAAATCCAGGAAGCTTGCAATAGTCCGTGCAAGACTAGTGATATCTGCAGAAATGTACTCTGTTAGCAACCGAGTACATTTCTGCAAAATCCAAAACGGAGCTATGACAGCTCCAAATAAAGACTGCATATCATTGAGGAAGCATGCCAATGGCCAGGTATAAGGCCATTGGCATTGCAAACAATAAAAAAAAAAAAAAAAAAAAAACTTTCATTTCTTTTTCGTCAATCTCGGCTATTTAAGCATAGGGCAGCGGCGCACAAATGGGAACAGGGGGAAAATAAGAAAATAAACCTAAAATGAGCATTCTAACTAAAATCAGTATTCTGCCATGTAAGTCAATGGCAGGCAGAAGACAACCTGGCCAGTGAGTAATGGTTGCTAAGAGGGGAGGCTCAGTGTGAGACATGCAACTATGCATTAGCAGGCAATCCTATGCAAAATGGGTGAAGTATAGTGAATCCCATTTTTCACCAGCATGTGAGTCAGGTCCCAACAGTGTAAGAGTATGAATAGCTGGGTGCAAGACTAGGGGGTAGGTGACATCATGGGGGTGTGTGTCAGGCATACTGTAAGCAGATTGAAGCCCTGTGGCTCGGGTTTACTCCTAGCTTAGCCCTGCTAAGCTGGGTGTGGTGTGTCTAAACCTGCCTACACTCTATACAAAGTGTAAGCGGGTGTGCGCGCCTCGCACCGGGTTTTAAAGAAAAAAAAAGTAAACCAGGAAGTAACAACTCTGTGCACATCTGAGCACTCTGTCTGCATGGCACTCCCCTGGGCTTAAACAGGAAGGCAGTGGGAAGGGAAAACAGCAGTGGGAAGGTAATCAAGGAGAACTAGCTTAGCTGGCAGGTGAAATGTATCAGAATCAGCCAATTACACAGGCAGCAGACCAGCCCAGCCCAGCACACCACTATAAACTATGCAAACACCTTTCGCCCTTGTTTTTTTCCCAAAAACTCTGCACCACTGGCATATACAAACAGGGAAATTTTACAAAACGAAAGCAAGACAAAAAATGTTAGGGGCTGCTTTTGCTATCATAAACCAGCATGTGCAAGAGGCTCAGGGTGGTGAGGATGTGAATGCTGCTGAGCAACCCACAGTGAGGAGACTGAGAAGAGTGTACAGTCCCAGGGTAACCTACCAAGGGCTATATGAGCTGGAGATAGTGGAGCGCTATAGGGTGGACAGGGACCTCCTACAGCAAATTGTTGAGCTGTGCCAGCCATGCCTCACACACAAAACTAACAGAGGGGAACCCATCCCAGTGGATACCAAGGTGTGTGTAGGCCTAAGAATACTAGCTACAGGTACCTTCCAAAGGCCAACTGGGGATATGATGGGGATTTCATAAGCATCAGCATCCTGGGTACTCCACCAGTTCCTGGATGCCATGTCAGCACATGTCAGTGAGCACGTATATATCCTCAGCACCCGTAAGGCGTTGGCAAGCAATATGCGTTTCTTCCACCAAATAGCAGAATACCTTGAGGTAATGGGTGCAATAGACTGCACGCACATACGTATCAAAGCACCACCCGGTGAGTGGGGTAGGGTCTATATCAACCGCAAGGGCTTCCCCTCCACCTGCCAGGTTGTGTGTGATAATAATGAATGTGTGTGCTGGCAGCCCTGGAAGCTATCAAGATTCCCACATCTGGCATCTGATGCAGCTTTACCAGAGATTTGCCAATGGGGACATCCCACATGGTCACCTAGTGGGGGATGCTGGATATGCACTGGAGCCATGGCTGATGACACCCATCAGAAATGCACACACACCCGAACAAGAACTCCATAATGAGGCACACGCACAAACAAGAATCATAATAGAGCGTGTGTTTGAGATGCTCAAGTCACGGGTCCGGTGCCTGGACACATCTGGTGGAGCCTTGCAGTACTCACCAACTACATGTACCCAAATTGTCCTTGTATGTGCCACGCTACACAATATGATCCTGTGGAAACAGCTGCAGCAGGAACAGCATGGGGAAGGGCCACACAGCCCCCAACCATTGCCCAGGCCTGCACAGGCACAGAGTGACACGGAGGAGGAACAACCTGAGCCTGCCCCAGTAGGCAGAAGGAGTCATGCCCAGTATGCCCTGGCCCTGGCAAAGAGGCAACGCATAGCACATGCACTGACACAGTAGGGACCCAGGGAATGACACCCCTCTCTGACTCGCACATACAGTAAAAGGGATGTGAGACATGACACTACCTGTGCTCAACCATGTATAGGGAGTGTACTATGTGCATCCGACATAGGCAGCTCTGCAGCACCACCCTCAATACTGGAACACACACAAGGTAAGTGACTCACACATGCCAGTCGGGAGGGGTCACATACCCAACAACAGTCACAGCCAGCAGGACAGGTGTAGACAAACACAAACAAATGCTGTACTATGACCTCTGAATGAAGTCAATGGGTAACCCCCCCCCCCCCAAACCTACTGACAGACTACAGCAGGCCAGGCAGTTGGATGTCAGTTGTGAAGGCTAGGAAGTCAGAAACTAATATGTAGGTAATTAAAAGCTAACATCTGTAGTACACTGGTATGCCTCTAGCCAGCACGATAGGCAAGACTACAGACTGAAATGGAGTACCCGACATACCAGTACAGTCCTAGCAAATGTGTACAAGTGTCAGGTGTGACCCCCCCCCATCCTATGTAGATTTATAGTAACAGTCAGGTGTGCCCCCCCACTCCTGTGCAGAAATGTAGAAATAGTCAGGTGTGCCCTCCCCCCCATCCTACATAGAAATATAGTAACAGTCAGGTGTGCCCCCCATCCTACATAGAAATATTATAACAGTCAGGTGTGGCCCCCCCAAACCTGTGTAGAAATGTAGAAACAGTCAGGTGCCCCCCCCCTGCTATGCAGAAATGTAGCAACAGTCAATGCCAACTGACCGATGGATACCCTGCAAACACATCATGCTACCTGTTGGTGTACAACACAAAGGTCAGTGCCACAGTACAAACTACCTAGACTTGATCCACACATGCAATACAGACGGCCATACTGGGCATGCTCACACACTTAAACACATGAAGGCCATGTCTGCAAACACCAGTGGACCAGACATATCTGGCAGTCACAGTTCTTAGTGCAGACACATGTCAGTATGCACCATTCCTGCCTTGCACACACAGTGGATAGGAATACAGACATATATGTAAGGACAACACACGATAATAAGCCAAAGGCAGATGGACATAGATGTGTGGAAGAGGGTGACTTTGACAAGGAGCCATCCAGGCCTGTCCCACCCAGCACACAGCCAAAGGGCCCCAAACACATGAGGTGCAGATGTCACCCACTGCAGATAATAGCCACTAGTATCTGTCAGCATTACAGACTATGTGATGCACGTGCCAGCTGTGCAACATGACTGTACAAGGAAGTAGTCATCTAGTAGCTGTATACACGTACCTGTGACATATGACCCCATGTGTGCCTGCATGTGGTGTGTCAACCCCTAGATGAATGGGTTATGGCCCATGCGCACATTGCCCTCTCCATAGCCCTACTATGACAAACCTGCTGAGGTTATCCAATGTGAAATACACATTTGGGAGAGCTGTAGCCCAGTAATCTGTGTGGCGCGTCCCATAACTGCATACTGCTGTAGTGTGATAAACTAGTTAGGTAGGATTTCTAACCCCCGAGTTGGCAACTGTGTTGTGTGTGTTTGTGTGCCTGTCTGTCTGTCTCTGTGTAGAGAGCACTGCTTTTTAGGCTGCTCACATTCCTTACAATTCATATACTGAACTTTGACAAGGCTGGTGATGTCACCCACCTAGAAATACACCTCTGGGAACATTGTAGCCCAGTAACCTCCGTAGTGCGTCCTGTAACTGTGTACTGCTGGAGTGTGATAAAGTAGTTAAGTAGGTGTTCTAACGACTTGGCAACTGTGTGTCTACATGTGCATTTGTGTGCGTGTCTGTCTGTCTCTGACTGTGTAGAGAGCAATGCTTTTTAGGGTACTCACACTCCTTACAAGTCATATACTCAACCTTGGCAAGGCTGCTGATGTCACTCCCCTAGAAATACACCTCTGGGAAGGTTATAGCCCAGTAATCTCTGTAACGCATACTATAACTGCATACTGTTGTAGTGTGATAAAGTAGTTAGTTAGGTGTTCTAACCCCAGACTTGGCAACTGTGTGTGTGTGTGTGTGTGTGTGTGTGTGTCTGTCTCTCACTGTGTAGAGAGAAATGCTTTTTAGGGTACTCACACACCTTACAATTCATATACTCAACTTTGGCAAGGCTTCTGATGTCACCCACTATAAATACACCTCTGGGAAGGTTGTAGCCCAGTAATCTCCGTAGCACGTCCTGTAACTGCGTACTGCTGTAGTGTGATAAAGTAGTTAGGTAGGTGTTCTAACCTCAGACTTGGCAAGTGTGTGTGTGTATGTGTGTGTGTGTGTGTGTGTGTGCGTGCGTGCGTGTGTGTCTGTCTCTGACTGTGTATAGAACAATGCTTTTTAGGGTACTCACACTCCTTACAATTCATATAATCAACTTTGGTAAGGCTGCTGATGTCACCCACCTAGAAATACACCTCTGGGAAGGTTGTAGCCCAGTAATCTCCGTAGCGCATCCTGTAACTGCATAATGCTGTAGTGTGATAAAGTAGTTAGGTAGGTGTTCTAACCCCAGACTTTGCAATCGTGTGAGTGTGTGTGTGTGTGTGTGTGTATGTGTGTATGTGTGTATGTGTGCATGTGCGTGTCTGTCTGTCTCTGACTGTGTAGAGAACAATGCTTTTTAGGGTACTCACACTCCTTACAATTCATATACTCAACTTTGGCAAGGCTACTGATGTCACCCACCTAGAAATACACCTCTGGGAAGGTTGTAGCCCAGTAATCTCTGTAGCATGTCCGGTAACTGCGTACTACTGGAGTGTGATTTAGAACTGAGGTAGGGTTCCATCCCCACCCATGGCAGTTCTGGATATTTTGTGTGTGTTCCAATGTCTGTGTACAGAGCAATGCATTATAGGCTAGTCACTTTCAGTACATTCCAAATGCCCTACTTCGGTAATCCTGCTGATGTCAGTCATTGTGAAATACACCTTTGGGGAAGGAGTACTCCAGTAATGTCCATGGTGCGTACTATAACTGAGTAGTGATGTAGTGTAATAAACTAGTTAGGTAGGGGTTCTACTCCCAGACATGACAGGTGTGTGTGTGTGTGTGTGTGTGTGTGTGTGTGTGTGTGTGTGTGTGTGTGTGTGTGTGTGTGTGTGTGTGTGTGTGTGTGTGTTTGTAACTCGTATCCTGTGTAGAGGTGGTTATGAGTGTGTGACATCTGTGGCCAATGTGGAGCAGGTTTTGCATATTTCGTATATGGTGGCCCTACTATATATCACAATGCCAACCATACTGGGATAACAGATGTAAAATAGCTGAGAGGCTGGGGTGCAAAGCCATACCCATACATGTGACATCAAGGCCAGGCAATCACAGTTAGCAACCCCAGTATTACCCAGAGCACACTCTCAACCCATGTCTCATACACACACATGCCTAGGCAACAGCCAATATGTGGGTAGTACACTGCATATTGGCCACCAGTAGTGACTATGGAGTGATAGCAGTGGGCTAAAGAGGGCATGTCACCCTGCCCGTCTGTCCAATATGCATGTACATGCAGACAGTGCACCTCCCCCATGTTCCCCAGTGGACACCTGCACCACCTGTGGTGCCTTCACATGTGACCCACAATGGACATACCATGCCTGACAACATGCCCTGTATGGACAGATGCCACTGACTCCAGGGAATGCTGTTAGCATGCTATCAATGTAGATGCAGGGTAAACTTGCTTCCCATTACCAGTTCCTGCCACAGGTGGGCAAGATTGGCACAATTGGATGATAATCCGTGTTCACAACATGGGCCAGATACCCCAGGTACAGTTCCACATGTCACTGTGCATGCATGTGGGAGGTGTGCACATCCTAGACACCATCCATGTCATGGACTAAGGAACACATACATGCCAGGTGATGCACAGCATTGGCCACACACAATAGTCACCCAGGTGACTTGATGGGGGATACAGTATCCACCTGTGTAGGCAAATGCAGAAACTACAGCCCTGAGCCACAATGCAGACGATTGTCATGTGGCCTAATGCCAAGGTATACCCATCACCTACCCTTGTATAGCCTGTTAGCACAGTTGACCACCACACACCCGTACAGACATGCACCCATGCATGTCAGTACTGGCACCCATTGTGTTTGTGTGTGTGTTGTATGGTGCGTATATCCACATCCACACTCACTATAACTCCCATGGGCATACTGAAGCATGCTGTCTGATGTCTGACACCTCCTCATAATCTTTGCCTTTACGACCTCTGTATGACCCATGTGGTGTATGTAATAACTGCACAGTGATGTGTTGTGGCAATCCCTCTACGGATGAGTTGTACTCGTGGCCCTGCCAAGTGTGTCAATGTGTGTGCGTCCCTGTGAGAGTGTGGCTGTGTTGACACTGGCACCTGTTCATGCGGACAGGCACGTGTACATCACCTACTGTATATCTACCATATCACTGTTGCAGATATCACTCACCATCACATATATGATGTTCATCGTGCATACAGTTGCAGTCATAACAGATGGGTTCTCCTGCCGTCAGGCGGGTCCTCGGTCAGCCGAATTCCAAAGTCTAGGTCCGGTGTCGGTTGTCGTCGCTTCTTCCCTGACGTCAGTGCGACAGGGGTATAAAGGAACCAGCCGACGCCATTTTCTTCAGTCTTTCTTGCCGCGCGGTGCCCGAAGCAGAAGCAGTTCGCAAGTGCCGGTCGGCCAGCTCCTGAGATTACGAAAATTTGGAAACCGAAGTCTTCTTAAAAGCTAAGTACCCCGTTGGGGAAACTTTTCTTGCCTCAGACCGATGTCAGACAAAGTTAATAATTGTATTTCTTGTGGGAAGCAAATACCGCATAAGGATTTCCATTCCCTCTGTATACCTTGTTTAATCCCAGACCACGACGTCTCGGTCTGTCGCTTTTGTGCTACATTCAACAAACGCACTATTAAGCGTCGGGCGGAGTTCACCCAGCATTATTTGGGGAAAACATTTAACTATACTATGTCGTCGGATACTCCGACTCTGGTTTTGTCTAAAAAACGCAAAGACAAGGACCGACACACGAGGTCCGCGGCCTCTACCGACACCACGCCAAAGCCGACTACACGTGGTCCGGTTCTCAGCGAGGTGCCTACGCAGCCCCTGACTACCGACAACACTTCTTTGACTGTGTCTCCTGTGCCCGAGGTCGCAGGCTCCTCGGCCCACACCCCGACTACAGATACCGAAGCCACTCTTGGCGTTGATACTCAGAATGTGGACAGGTCCACCTCCACTTAAGGTGTCTTCAGACCTTCCTCTTCTTTCTCCATCAAGGCTTTCACAAAGTCTAAAGCAACCATGCACTCCAAGAGACCAGCTACACAGGGCCCATCTCCAGGCCCCATGCCTAAGAAACAGATACTTAAAATGGCTGAGGATTTAATTCCTCTTATTAGAGGTTCTCAGCCCCCACCGGACAAAAGGCCCAGAGTGGAGGAAGATTCCCCCTCCTCTGATCAGGGCTCCATTATTTCAGAGCACTCTGATGATCAGGAACATTCTTACTCCCCTTTTGAAGACTCTGATGCGGAGGAGTCCATCCCTTCTGTCTCCCCCCCAGAGGATTACTCATTTGGGGAAACTTTGCATACCTTAAGGGAAGGCCAAGATTATTCTGATTCCAAGAAAAGGCTCAGGGAATTTCTCTTGCTACCTCAGCACAGGCCTCTGGCTATACCTCCTGTCTTGGACATCCTAGATGATGTTTACTCGGAGGCTTGCCTTAACCCGGACTCTCTACCTCCAGCTCCAGTTAAGCCTGACAGGTACTACAGGGTTCCTGACTCACACCAATTTCTATACAAAAGCCATGCTGCTGACCCAGAAACCATCTCACAGGGCCCCAAGGGAGTTAAGGCCTCCATTGCTAAAAATCCATTACCTTCCGAGAGGGACTCCAGATCCTTAGAAAGGTGGGGAAAAAAGGTATATACCTCGGCTACCTTATCCGTGAGGGCTTTAAACTGTCAGTTTCAAATGCTAAAATACCAACAGTTTTTGTTATCACAATTGAAAAGTAAAATGTCACAGCATGAACAACCAGACTTGAAGGAGTTGCAGGATTTGAAGCATAGTGCAGAACAAGTGGGTAAGCATACCTTACAATGTGGTTTTGATGCTCTAGAGGCCTCATGTAGAGCTGCTGTTACAGGATCAGTCATACGTAGGCATGCCTGGCTCAAGGAACAAGCCCTGCCTGATCATGTCAAAGCTAAATTACTAGATGCCCCTCTTCAAAAGGATGTACTGTTTGGTGCTAATGCTGAGGAGGTGTTAAGGAAAATGGAGGAAAAGGCTAAATCAATGCAAATTGTGAAAGAATTTCTACAGGTACAACCCCCATGTTTTAGTAGAAATTGGCCTTCCAAAAACTGGTCCTTTCCTGCCACAGACAGATCCCAAAGAGGCAGATACAGGCGCCCGAGGGGCAGAGGACAAGCCCAAGGATCGTTTAGAGGCAGACAGTGGCAAGCTCCTACACAAAGAGGTGGTGAGGATAACTCGCAATCTTTCAGAAAGCAAACCCAATGACTTTCCCCTTTGCATGCCAACCAAGTCTCAAATGGCAGCCCCCTTAGGAGGAAAGCTGGCATTATTTTCAAAAAATTGGCATATTGTCACAAAGGACAAATGGATCCTGGACATTATAAACAGAGGCTACAAATTCCATTTTCACACCCTTCCAAAAATGAGAGGCATGCCAAACCTGCCACACAATCAAAGGGCAGAGGCACAAAGGCAAATTACAGATCTCATAAACATGAAAGCTATTCAAGAGGTACCTACGCACAAACAAGGTCAAGGTTTTTATTCCAGGCTATTTCTGGTGCCAAGGAAGGGAAAAGATTGGAGACCTATTTTGGACCTATCCATCCTAAACACATTTCTACTCGTACCAAAATTCAAGATGCTCACTCTACAGCAACTTCTTCCCATGCTGGGCAAGGAGTCTTGGCTGGTAACTTTGGACCTCAAGGAGGCATACCTGCATGTCCCAATCAGACAAAATTGCAGAAGGTACCTCAGATTTCTTGCAGGTTCAACCCATTATCAATTCTCTGCATTGCCCTTTGGCTTATCTACTGCACCCAGAGTATTCATGAAATGCCTGGCATCAGTAATTGCCTACTGCAGACTTCAAGGGATACAAATATACCCCTATTTGGACGACTGCCTGATCCAAGCGGACAGCAAGCACATTCTTCTGAAACATCTGGCTTATGTAATAATGTTGTTGAACTCTCTGGGATACACAGTCAACAAAAAGAAATCAAGGCTAATACCCTCTTGGAAGATAATTTTCCTGGGTGCCAATTCGGACACAAACACCCAGATGGCCTACCTCACACCAGAGAAGCAGGGGCAACTAATTCAATACTTCAGAACATTAGCAAATTGCACCAGGCTGACTGCAAGGAAAATCCTGCAGGCTCTGGGATTCATGGCATCTTGCATTTTACTAATCCCATGTGCAAAGCTGCATATGAGGAAACTTCAATGGCACCTGAAAAACATATGGTCTCAACACAGCCACAGTTTGGAAACAATAATACCACTAATTCCATGTCTGCAAAAGGAATTTCTGTGGTGGGCTCAAGCATGTCAAACAAACACAGGTCTTCCATTCAGCAAGCCTCAAGCAAATCAAGTCATCACAACAGACACCTCGGACTAAGCCTGGGGGGCGCACATGACAGATCGGTGCATTCAGGGCAAATGGTCCCAAAAAGAAAAGCACCTTCACATCAATCAAAAAGAAATGCTAGCAGTAATAAATGCTATTATAGCTTTCAAGGACTTTCTACAACCAGGTCAACTATTGATAAGAACGGACAACACCACAGTTATGTGGTACATAAACAAACAGGGAGGAACACATTCTTACCCCCTATGCAGACTGGCCATGTCACTTTGGAACAGGGCCATGGACTTACAAATGGAACTACAAGCACAGTACTTGCCAGGCAAGGAAAACACGCTGGCAGACAACCTAAGCAAGAATATGACAGAGCCACACAAATGGAAATTGCATCCAGAAGTTTTTACAGAAATAATCCAAGAATGGGGAAGGCCAGACATAGATCTCTTTGCCTCCCACAAAAATCATCAATTGACAAAATTCTGCTCAAGGATCTAACATCCAAAGGCCTGGAGAGTGGACGCTCTCTCTTTCAGTTGGACAGCAATGACAGTTTATGCCTTCCCACCTCTTCCTCTGCTGCCCAAAGTTCTATTGAAAACCAGAGCAGACAGACCAAAGATGATTCTCATTGCTCCGGACTGGCCAAGGCAACACTGGTACCCACTCCTGAGGAGCCTGACGCATTCCCCACCATGGACCCTGCCTCTAATGCCTCTTCTTCTGACTCAGCACAGCTTCAAAACTCTTCACAGCCAGCTAAAACACTCAATCTAGCCGCATGGAAGATTCCTTAGCATCACAACAGGCCCTACTCTCCAAGGAGGTGCAGGATGTCATTTTGGAGGCCAGAAGGCCATCAACTAGAAAAGCTTACTCCGCAAAATGGAAACGTTTTTATGTCTGGAATGAGAAAAAGGGCCAGGATCCTGGAAAACTGAATTTACCTCAAATACTACAATATTTGGCTGAACTGCTAAGCAGTGGACTTTCATTCTCCTCCATCAACATCCATGCCTCAGCCATTTCTGCAGAATACAACACTGATCCACCTTTATTCTCTCACCCTCTCTTAAGACAGTTCCTCAGAGGGGCTAAGAATTTAAGACCTCCAAGGAAACAACCAATACCTGCTTGGGATCTTAATTTCATTCTGGAAAAACTGACCTTGCCTCCCTTTGAGCCAGCTGCCTCATCAGATTTGCAATATTTGTCCTGGAAAACAGCTTTCCTCCTGGCTATCACCTCAGCTCGTAGAGTTTAGGAACTACAGGCTCTGATGGCTGTCCAGCCTTTTATCATCTTCCATCAGGACAGAGTTTCCTTACGAACCAACCCGTCCTTTATGCCTAAAGTGGTATCCAGGGTAGCTTTAAATCAGGCCATACATTTGCCTACTTTTTATCCTAATCCTCAAAGCAAAGGGGAGAGATTACTACATTCCTTGGACATCCACAGACAACTGCGTTATTATTTGGACAGAACAAAGCCTTTCAGAAAATCAGAACAGCTCTTTGTGGCCCATGCGGTAGGAGCTCAAGGAAAGCCAATTTCCAAACAGACAATCTCAAAATGGATAGCCCACTGCATACGCTTTTGCTATTCATTTCATGGCAAAACTGTACCTACGGGCATTAGAACTCATTCCACGAGGGCCACAGCCACCTCTGCAGCCTTCCTCAGAGGAGTTCCTACCAAGGATATTTTGGAAGCAGCCACTTGGAGTTCTGTGCATACCTTCTCCAAGCACTACAACCTACCATTATACTCCAAATCTAGAGCAGGCTTTGCCACTGCAGTCTTGCAGGGCATTTTGGATCCTCCTAGTTCCACCTAGTGCCTACCACCCCTTTCTTAGCTTTGGGATTCTACCCATCTGTTATGACTGCAGCTGTATGCATGATGAACATAGTACAGTTTTGTACCTACCATAAATGTAGACGTTCGAGTGCTAATACAGCTGCAGTCCAGGTTTCCTCCCTCCTTCCCTCTTGGGACAGGCCTATAGGCTAACACATCCTCATACAACCTGATTGGGGTATTCATTTATGATGTATTTGCTTGCAACTACTGTATTTTGATTATATTGCACTGCATTATTACACAAATTTATGTATTGCCTTCCTTCTGGGGGCACCTGACATCTGGGGCAAGAAAAACTGAAGAAAATGGCGTCGGCTGGTTCCTTTATACCCCTGTCGCACTGACGTCAGGGAAGAAGCGACGACAACCGACGCCGGACCTAGACTTTGGAATTCGGCCGACCGAGGACCCGCCTGACGGCAGGAGAACCCATCTGTTATGACTGCAGCTGTATTAGCACTCGAACATCTACATTTATGGTAGGTACAAAACTGTACTTTCTGAGTGCTCCACAACAGGTAACCCATGTGGCGCATCCAGTAACTGCATCTAACTGTGATAGCACTATATAGTTGTCAGGGTTTTGATACCCTGTGCTGGTAGGTGTGTGACGCAAACATGCTTCAGTTTTACTCTCCCACCCCTCTCTGACAGGTATTTGCCTCTGTCTGCCCCCCCCCTCTGGTGGATGTTGAGACCCACCCCTGCTTTGCTTAGGCAGCAGCATGTGTATTTTAAGTGATGCTCATGATCAGCTGATGGCGTCTGCACGAATTGCAGCCCTCCCCTACCTGATTTCATGTGGAACAGCTGTGGTAACATTCCTATAGCCAATTGCTTGGAAACACACTCCAGTATCTAGGAGCATCATGGTGGTGTTGGCCCTTTGCATTCACTGTGAGCAGGAGCTAGATCTGTTATTTGGCAAACAGTATCTCGGATGGATTGGGGATTTACCTCCAACAACATACACTATGGAAACAGAGCAACAAACAGGAGGGGGATGTGTCTGACCTGACTACAGACTGTAAGTGCTGCTATACTGCATTTGGAGTAATGTTGGTTTAACAGTGTTTGTCTGGATATGGCTGTCGTACATGTCACAATACCTGCTATATCAGTTCCATGTTTATGAGGAATCCCCATATGCAGGATCATCTGCAGACTGGCCAGTGTTGTGCTTTTGGTTTCATGTGTTAGCCAGGCTATCTGTGGACTGCAGAAGGTAGTGCGAGGTTTGCAGACTGTAGATAGTGAAGGCCGTGACAGTTACTGACTTCATATCCCTCATAGGACATATGTTGCAGCAAACCCTGTTATAACAGTAAATGTATGAGGGTATCACAGCAACATGTTAATATTGGCCCTGCGTATGTGCTTCCAGCCACACCTCTGTCAACCTTTGTACATATGTCGTGCATGAAGTGGTGCATATGTGCCATATACCATAATTAGTATCATCATATCTGATAACAAGCCAGTGATATATCAGACTGCTACACATGTTATGTACAGTAAGGGTTATATTTGATAACATAACCTGGACATTCTGTGGATGTTTGTACAGTACTGAGGTCTGTGTACTTATGGTGAATGTCAGCAGTGTGTGTACTGTTAATATGTACTTTAGCCTGTGTACAGACTGTGGTAGATATCATTGTTCTAGTTTCCCTCCTATCTGATGTTACATGCTGCCCCACTGCATGGTGCCGTATTGGCATACATGTTTGTATGGCCATACACACACATGTCCCATACCACAGACAGCCATCAGACCAAACTGTTTAGCAGCCCAGTATATGTAGGGTCATTCTGTGAGTGGCACATATGAGGATGGTGTAGAACAGATAGTCCATATACTGGAATATTATACTAGCTTACCATATGTGGCTGTGTTCACACTGGTTGTGGTTATGCACTTTCACACAGGTGCATCTTACCTTGTGCTGTGACATGCCTGTTGAGCCTGCTATATATGCAGGTACATGTGCAGTCCCCCATAGCAGATGTAGGCCAGTGTTGAGCCAGTCCACCTGTAGCCTGCACAGTGCATTGTTACATGCCTAGCAGCTTAGTGTACTTAACCAATGAGATGTCATGTGCAGATACCTGCCAGATGTACTGCTGCCGTGCTTCCCTTAAACGTCATGTATGTCAGACAGAGCAGTGGGATGCTGTACAGATGTATGGCAATATCTAGTGGGTAGTATGTGGCCATGGCACCCATGTACCAGCAGTCATGTGTCAGGCCAGACAGGAGTGTGTGAATGCATAACCTCTGGTGGCAAATGTATACCAGTCGTTATGTGTTATACCCATCTACATGGCTGTCTACATCCATATTGTCAGGCATGGTACACATGTTGTGCACTAAGGGCTCATGTGTATACCTCTGGACTGTACAGGGTGTGTCGGATTTTCCACAAATATTGGCCAATATCTCTGCTGCAGTCCACAGGGGCATTACATGCTAGCAGTGGCACTTTACAATGATTTCCTTAGGATGTCTGTCATTAGCCAATGGCACACATGTTATAAGCAGATGTGACCTTCCACACACACCATGTCTGTGAAGACAATCCCAATGACAGTGGCAATAGTGTACTAATGTTCCTGCTATACATATCTGACTTCCCCATGCACTACGACTTTGGGACTGTAGGGGCTGGGGTAGGGCTACACTCCATGTCCAGGACATATGGTGGAAATATATGTACATATACTTATCCAGATAGCCATATATATATATATATATATATATATATATATATATATGTATATATATATATATAATTACACATGTGTAGTACATCCAGTTACCACTGTCATGGCAACCACCCACTATAAATCCCTAAATCATGTGGGCATGGTCCCTTTACATTTCCTGTGAGATGGACATCCTTCCTGTGTGTGGGCATCAGTGTTACAGACAGCAGGAGGAATACCTCTTACAGGAGAACCTGCACACTCAGGGCAGTTACACATCTGTAGGAGGTTCAGGATCTACAGACAGAGTGTGAGTAGAGATGTGTTATACTTTGTATAGCACTGGTGTTACAGGGTGTGTGTGTACAAACAACTTTACGTTGGAATGAAGTCTGTCTGCATAGCTCTCAACTGTGCGCCTGTCCTCTTGGTGGCCAGAGGTGTGCCTATCATGTGTTGTCTGTCCACTACACAGGTCCTGTGTCAGAAATTTCGCTGGCAGTGTGTGTGTTGAGTGCTGTCAGTACATGGCTAAATCCATTTCTGTATCTGACTTCATTACCCTGACTAAGGGTATGTTGCAGACTATCCTGTAATACCAGCAAGTTGCTTAGTGTATGGCAACAGTTCTGCACATGTGTGCCTGTGTCCCGGCCTCTGTCCTCCACCTACATATCAAGCTTTGCACATATGACATGCAGTTGGGGGTTGTTCCATAGTGGGCTGTGAGTATATCACACTGCCATTGCTGCCATCACTCCACGTCTATTGTATCCCCCACACATACGGTGGGGCTGGGGCCATATATGTGTGGGTGTCACCTACACAACATGTGCGCTCTTATGCACTCCAGAGGCCAGTGTATGTAACAGTGGTATATGGCCCTGTATTAATGGGTCTGGGGGGAGCACCATAAATGACCTAGGCTGTTAAAATATGTGGGGCTATCAGGGGTGAGCTGCCTTAAGGTATCTGGAAGTACAGTACTGTATACTTCACCTATATTTATATTACTTACATATCTTGGATTAATGCAAGCCTACCACCTCCTGCCATACAGGCTGTACTGTTTGTCAGTGTGTATGTGATGGTGTCAGTTATGCCTTGTTATGTAACAGTTACAACCCATTTGGTCACATGACGTCTTTACCACCTACTGAATTTGTACAGAGTGTGGATAGAGCTGCTGAACTATATACCTGCATTACATACTGTTGATAGTTTGGAATCCTGTGGCCCAGTCTGTCCTCACTTTTGTACAAATCGAAGGGCTTGGCCTGGACAGTAACAGTTGTGCTGTATTAGTATAACTGTTTCACAGTTGCATTCCTCTGTTTATATGGATGTCAGTGTCTGAACAGCTATATGACTTGGCATATAGAACTGTAATAGTACACAATGAAAAGTATTAAACTCTGCAAATCTGTGTGTGGTGTTTCCCTATGACCTCTCTGTGGGTATATGTTGCAGGCAACAATTGTCATTTGTATGGGTGGCCCATACAGTGTCCATTTGTTCAGGTGTTAACTGTAGGCATAGTGGCTGTACCATATTGTGTGCACCTTCTACATATGTATCTTACTGTACATTTATCTGCATGTGTATGTGTAGTCAAATGTATATCCATATATATGTATGTATATATATATATATGTAAATATATATACATACATACACACACGTATATATATATATATATATATATATATATATATATATATATATATATATATATATGTGTATATATGTGCATATGTATATATGTATCTGCATATCTGTGTATCTGTATCTTGGGGATGTTGATGGCTTCCACAGTTTACATTTCCTATGAGAGGCCGACTGTACTGCATGATATGTCACCAATACCAGCCTGACATCATACAGGTGGCTTGTAGTACTGTTAACATCTTGTGCCCATGTCGTGTCAGGTCCTGGTTATGGGATCTGCAACACTTGGTAGTGTATTGCAGGGCGGGCGTGTTTGGCTGGGGGGGGCTACTTGTACAAGACGTGTAGTGTGTGGGGCCTTTCAACCCCATTAACAGTGCATGTGGACATATGTGTGTTTGTTAATCTGCCATTGCTATCTACAGATGTATGGCCATATATACCGATGTAGATATATATATATATATATATCTGCGTACATATATATAACTATGTCCGTATATACCTACATAGATGTATATCTGCGTGCACATATGTAACTTGCTGTGTATATGTAGACATATAGGTGGAGACACACATATGTGTCGATGTAGGCATTTGCATGTATATATGTTCATATATATTAATATAAATGTATATAGATTTAGAAATAATATATATCTACATATTTAGATATGTTGTATCTGTTTACATGTCAATATAGTTACACACATACATCTAGATGATGGTATACATTCTCTGTACTGTTGCATGACTGGACTGGATGATATGTTTGTGAAAACATCATGATTATGTATATCTGCCATTGCTTAGTGGTAAATCACTTTTTCTATGGTGTGCAGGGTCCTGGTATCGAGCCTTGCAGGAGCTGTTTATTTTGTTGCTGGGCAGAATACGGCCCATTGGATACAGAGTGATTAAGGCACTTTAAAGCAGTTGTAAGAAGGGGGGGGGGGGTGATTTCACAAAATGAGACCACTACACCCATCAGCTATGTGGCACATGGGCAACCACAACACAGTCAGAATAGATAATGGTGAAAACAATACAACATTGTTAATTACAGCTGTAATGCATCATGGCTGCACAGCTACACCTTCCAGGATGTTAGCATTTCACTGTACTGCTGACAACATGCTACACAGCATTCCATTGCTACACTGTTGTACAGTCACCCTGTGCATCAGAACCATGTAAGCCTGTCCCTGCATTGATGTTACGGATGACAGGATGTGGCCCAGGTATCATCATATGCACAGGGTGTGTTGTTAATTTGCCAGAGGCCTAGGCTGAGCCATACAATTGACAACTTGTGTTTGTGTGTGTGAGGGTGCTGAGTAGTGTTATGGGCCAATGGCGATGTATGTGCAGGTATGTGGTTGCCCTAGGTTTGTTGTTGATGTATGTGTGTCTGCATGCACACAGTTTCACCATGTGGCTGCCCTATATGGGGATTTGTGAGACAGCTGCAGACTGTACCTGGCAGGGTTTTCTGTTCACCGTCTCCAGCCATGGACATGGGACCTTGCCTGGCAGGGGTGCCACAGGCACTATCATGTACAAAGCCAGATAGGTACTGTCCCCCGAGGTTGACAAACATCCACTGGATCCAGGTCCCTCCTGGGACTGGCCAGGGCCATGTGCACATGGTCTGCTATGATGGTGTGTGGACAGCACCCCACCCACAGTGCTGGGGCTGGTACTGCCACTACGGGAGCGGCTGTGACTCGTGGGACATCCATGGTGACCTCCAGTTGCTGATGTTGCTGGCATACGTCCATGTGGCCATTGCAACCCTCCCGCCCTGTCCTGATGCATGAACATGACATTGTTGATGAGATCCAATGTCTCACCCCACCGTCTATCCATGACCTCGGTGTAATTATGAAGGGCACCTGCTAGGTCACGGATGCTGTCATTTACAGAATTGTGATGATCCCTCTTTGCCCTTAGACCCTGTCTGGTGTACCGTTCCATTCGTGCCTGTGCCTCCATGACAGCCTGGAACATGCATGTGGTAGATATACATGTGGCATGTCTGCCAGGGGCCACCCCTGAACATCTGCCTATGTGGTATCCCACCAGACTTCCGGCTATGGCTGCTGCATACTGACACACATACCATGGATACCACACTGTCTTGGTCAATCCCAACCATAGACTGTCCCTCAGCTAAGGCCAATGGTGATGAGGTATGTAGCGGTAGTGTGACTGTGTGTGCGGATGGGGTGGATACATGTGGGATGTCAACTGGTGGCCAAGCGTCAGCCCCTGATGACTGTGCCTGTGCCTCAACACACCTATCCTCATGGTCACTGTCTGTATCAGTGACATCAGATTCCCTGTGGGAGGGACCAGGAGGGACCCAGCCCCACCTCGCCACCTGTGAGGGGAAACCAGGGAACAGACTGTAAGACCTGTATATCACTGCTAAACAGTACATACACACAAACACACACACACACACTCTCTCTCTCACACATACACACACACACACACACACACACACACACACACACACACACACACACACACACACACACACGTTTGCAGACATGGTCACACACACAGACATACACACATGCAGTCGACATACAAAACAACCCATACACTCCACCAGGAGGCACCTACAGACAACTCCAGCACCCCCCTAACACACAGTAGCAGGTGATGGAGCACTATATTATCACACACAGACCTGTAATTGCACACATGCCAGCATGCAGGATATGTGGTTCTCAACAGCATGCAGTGCAACTGTAGTTAATCCCCGTGACCAACATTATACATGGCTGTGATGCATGGCGTCTGTTAGTAGGTGATGGCACTCCCCCTGGAACACACTGCACCTATGTCCACAGCATTGCTGTGCATCTGTTCAGCACCCTGGCATGTACTGTGCACCATACCTCACAGGTGTACACATCATTGCAGGATGTGTATCTGTGTGTCAGTTATGTTTCATCTGCTGCTCACAGCCTCCATGTGTTTCTGGATTATATGTGGACACATGTGGTTGCAATTTGTGAATGCCTGATGTGTATTCACAGATGTCATCATCAGTGGTGCATGTATGAGTGATAGAATACCATAAGACCAACAACAGACAAAATTTACTGTACCTATGATGAGTGTACATACCATTATTGACATGGCACTCTTTTCCATGACATGCCATGGTGCAACACTACTGCATATGGCAACACTACACATACCTGATATGTGACATATGACCTAGGCAGTCAGTTGCATTATGAGCCATAGGTGTGCAGATGCTGATTGGGATGTATATCATTCGTGGGTGCATGTGTGCATACACATATAATGATGGAGTGTATCAATAACTGCTATGTGTAGTACTGTGGTCACAGTACCTGGCAGGGGTATAGTAGCATGGACCATCATCATGAGCCAGTAGTTTGTACGTCAGGCCTGCAAATGTTCCTCAAACCTGCATGTTTGCATGCTAAACATGTGCACAGCCCTTGGAGATCACACAGTGCCATCACTAGTGCCATGGAGTCAGGGTTATGTCTGCCACACTTCATGACCTTGACTGTGTGCAGATACAGCCATTCTTAATGGGTTTGTCTCTCCCCTCCAGTGCACTGTTGTGTTTCAGGATGACACACCCTCACCTTCTCCTGCTACATTGCAAATGCCTGACATCTGTGGCCTACACATGTGTGTCATATTGCAGTATCCCAAACTAGGAACTCCATGTGTACTGGCATATTCCCTGCCAATGCAGGGCAAACATGCAGGTGTACAGTGACACCAGCAAGGTACAGATGGGGATGTCATCCCTGGGTTGGGATGAGGTGTGAATTGTGCAGCACATGTATCATAACTGCAATGTCCTGGACTTCCCAACATGGTGGCTGGTACATCAGAACACATTGCAACACATGGCTTTGGCAATGTCCCACCATTATGCAGGTCATATCTGTAGTGAGCCCTGGCTGATGTTGCCTGTGGTACCCATAGGTTCATAGGTGAGTGCTAGTCTTTTGGCCCTGGGGCCTACATAAGCCTAGCCACAGGGGTTCCCAGGCATGCACCGCCCAATAATGTTATTCCCCTGTGCCCCTGTCAGGCTGTGGCACAGAAGTACTACCCAGGGTGAATTCCCCATTTCCCATCCATTTGTCAAGTGTCTTTGTAAAGAGGGCCTATGAGTAGCATTGCCTGACATGAATGGATAGTCTGTTCCAGAGTGTAGAAATTCCCCAGGACAGGGCCCTATCCCTCCAGTATGTTCTGTTTAATGTGTTGATGAGGTTTAGGACCCAGGAGCTTGTCTTTGCAGAGGGAGTGGGATTTCCTTATGTGTAGCATGTTCAACTGCTCTGTGTATGACATAGCTGTGTATGTTAGGCAGATGTTACCTGTGCCTGGGCAATGTGCACTGGAGTGTAGCCACAGTTGTCTGAGATGGTCTATGTATTGCATGTGTTTGAGGCTGGTAATCCCATTAGTGAGGTGTGTGCTGTGTCAGTGAACATGTACAGCATGCATTATGAGTAGGTGTGTTAGATGTATACATGGCCTACACCTTAGCTATGACATACACAGTGTATTGCCAAGCATGACCGTAAACCATACTCACCAGCATCAGGCCGCTGCCTTGCTGGTATCCCAGAGGTACTTACATTGGGATAAGATAGAGTTGATGTCAGTAGCCACAGCTGTGGCATTGCTACAGGGTGGGTGCAATATTACAGTAAAACAACAGCTGAAGTCCACAGTACTACAGATTATGCACAACTGGTTATCAGTAGTACACAGCAACAGACTCTACATCTCACATATGCATGACTTACCTGTACAGATGCATACACAACAGTGATCTACTGATATGCCCTGGAACCTTACCTGTATGCTCCATGTCTGATGTGTGGGTAACACCTACCTCTATGATTGTATAGGTCTGTAGCTTTTGTGGGAGGGCAGGTGCCACCAGGCTGATGAGCAGCTCCTCAACTCTGGTGAGGGGAGATGGATGTTATTGCCCCTCCTGTTGCGAGGTGGTCACCCCACACAGCAGCAGCATGGTGATGTACATGGCGGAGCAGGTCACTACAATGTCGGTCCTGTTCATACGTACGGCTGTGCATGCCCACCTCATTTACCCTGCGGACCACATCATTCCACATGGCAGTGCGCTCATGTTGATCATGGCTTGTCCTGGAGAACAGCAGCTGATAGTGCTGGATGAAGCTGTTGAGTATGATGTCATACTCAGCGGCACTGTAGGCTGGATTCTTTGGATGTGCCATTGTCCCTGAAAGACATAAAGATGGAAATATGTCTGAGCAACTCATATGGCATGGTTACCATAATACATTACACATATTATTCTCCCACCACCATATCAGCTCCAACTTAATGTTCACACAACGCAAATGGTATGGCTCTGGTTTATCTACCATTGGGACATATATTGTATTATACAACACTTTCTGCTATGGGTTCATAGACATGCTCCCTGTGGGGACACTAGAAATGCTGGCCTGTTATGGAGTATTTCACCTCCATGCCATTGTCACTCCCACTATGTTTCCACATATACATGTGGTATGCTTGCTATGCGATTGCTACACATCTGCCATTCTGTGTTATTGGGGATATCTATGCATGCTGTTGGACATGTTCTGGGATTGTGTGGACTATTACAACACACATATGTTCCATGACAGTGACACAATTGTATGTGTAGGGGATGTTTGCCAGCAGGAACACCTCTCCCACCTAATGTCAACATATTACCAGGCCACATCACATCCGCGACCCACCATAGAACCTCATTATCTATTGTTCCTGCACTACCTTCATGTGGAACCACCTCAGGGGATGGTGTCCCACCCCCAAGGAGCACACACAGACATATTTCTGTCACCCATAGTTAGGTCCAGGGTCTGGTGCATAGGGAGCTCCACAGAGACATGGGGTATGTGCTACATCACCTGGAGGCATGCAGTACACATACACAAGGTTAGACATGCATGCTCCTCCTGTTCAGCCCACAGCCCAGGCACCTTTATGGCCATGCAGATGCTGTTGTGACTGTCCGTGGGTGGGAACCTTGGTCTCTTTGTTCCCATATGGGGGCTCAGTGGCCTCCACATTCCATACGAAACTACCCATCACATGTGTAATATACCAGCCCTGTATGCTGTCTTGTTTGTCATCCAAAGAAACCTACATACCAATATGTACCTACTACCCTTCACCAACATAGATATCCCACCTTCCCAAACAATTGCGATGTCTTCCCAACATGGGTTACACACCATACTCCACACTCCATTTCACAGCCATGTACTGGTGTGTAGATATGTTGTGTATTGATGTGTGATGTTCTCTCACACATGTCATGGCAGGGGACATGTATTGACACACACACACACACACACACACACATATATATATATATATATATATATATATGTATACCTATATGTGTCAGTATTATGTATATGTGTGTATGTGTGTGTGTGT